>NW_020664980.1:5117079-5251870 GCF_002925995.2 Terrapene triunguis
ATATATTTCAGCTGAAGTGTGATTTTTTATTTTTTATTTTTTTTTAAACTGGTGGTTGAGTTACCTTTCCAATCAAAGCCACTGGAGGCTTGCCATAGAAAAATTGAACAAATCAACAGCCCTTGCCATACTGTTAATGCCTCTTAGGTAGCTGCAGTAGTGGGACTATGGTAGAATAACAGTAATGCAATGTTTCAGAGTGGTAGCCGTGTTAGTCTGTATCAGCAATGCAATGGTTGTTTTCTTTCCTAGTAGATTCAGCTGACTTTCTGCTTTGCCTACAGTGGCAACGGGATCTTGGATTTGGATCAGATTATGTCACCATTGAGAAAAATAAAAAGAGAAAAACAACAACATCACAACAATACTGGACACATTTTTGCCATTGACTGTATTTTTAACCTCACCATCGGTTTAGAGATTCGGTGTTTTAACAGGGCATGTGCAATGCACCTCCTTTCTTGACACATACTGCCTTGCAACTAAACATTGCTAAGAGAAGCAAAAGAAAAGCCGTTGGGGATTTGGCTTTTCTCCTTCCCTTTCCTGAGCATGTTTTAGTTTTTGATTTAGCTTGGCCTTGCTAGAGCCTGCTTTAAAATCAGTCATAGTGATGCCAGCTGTTGCCTAGGAACATGTCTCAAGTCTTTTGGGGGCATTCTTATTCTAATCATAGCTCTCAAGCAGCCTTGTTTATTTCCTTTCCAGACAGTGGTGATTATGGAAAGCATCTTAAATTTCTGGTGTATGTTTTTGGTTAGGCTTGGTTGACCCCCCACACGTGGCCATAACAGTCCATTTTCTGTGGAAGCAATATGCTTTCCTGCCACATTGTCTCTGCATCAGAGTGACTCTACCTGATAATATCTTAACCTGTGTGACCAAGTCGGGGGAGGATTCTCTCTAAGGGATGTGGGTAGGGGGAAAGGGAAGCCAGCTTTGAGAGGCTGGAGTGAAAGTGGGTGGAAGCCTCAAGGAGTTCTTTAGCTGTGCAGATGGTGCTTTTGCTAGTCCCTGTCACAGTGTGTTCCTTGTAAGAAGCAAGAGGAAAAGAGAGAGAGAGCAAACACTAGGACAAAACGTAAACAGCAATTTGAGGAAGACGCAGAAATGGGGCGGGGGAGAGGAAATGTGTAATTTTTCTTGAAAAATTTTTGTGCATTAATTTTGTGCTTATGAAAATGGACCAAGAACAACTGGCCAAGCACAGTGCAGGCAGATGGTGGGCAAGCTCCGGACTATCAATACATCCCATGCCTGGGAACAGGGGCCCCTGCCTGCCAATGCATTTCAGGCTTGGGGTGCCTGTCTAGGGCTTGGTCTACCCTACAGAGTTAGGTTGACGTAAGGGTCTACCTACAACATTGCTCCCGCCGATGTAAGTCGCCCACTACACCGACCTAATAACTCCACCTCCATGAGAAGCGTAGCGCTTAGGTTGACATAGTTAGGATGACACAGTATCTGTGTAGACACTGCGTTACTTACATCGCCTGTCAGCTCTGTGCGGGGCTCACAGCTGGAGACCCACTGCCCTTCGGCTGATGTCGTTGGGTATACACTTACAGAGTTATATATATATATAGAGAGAGAGATGGAGATATACCTATCTCATAGAGCTGGAAGGGACCCTGAAAGGTCATCAAGTCCAGTCCCCTGCCTTCAGTAGCAGGACCAAGTACAGATTTTGCCCCAGATCCCTAAGTGGCCCCCTCAAGGATTGAATTCGCAACCCTGGGTTTAGCAGGCCAGTGCTCAAACCACTGAGCTATCCCTCCACCTAACTCCATAGTGTAGACAAGGCCCTGACAGGCAGCTCAGGCCTGAAATGCATTGGCAGGCAGGGGGTTCTCAGGTATGGGATGTATGCCCGCTAGACCGTCTTTGGGCCAAGACTACAAATCATGCCGAAATGTGATGGGAGGGTTGAGACCTCTCCTTACTCCTGCTGTTAGGAGTTGAACCAGTGTCTTCTGGAGTGCGAGCTGAGTATGCTAATGTACTGCAGCACCCAGCTCCGTGACATGGCTAGAAATGAAGTGACATGGAAAGAGATGAGGAGTCCTTGTGGCCCCTTAGAGACTAACAAATTTATTTGGGCATAAGCTTTTGTGGGCTAGAACCCACTTCATCAGATGCATGGAGTGGAAAATACAGGAGCAGGTATAAATACATGAAAGGATGGGAGTTGCCTTACCAAGTGTGAGGTCAGTTTAACAAGACAATTCAATTAACAGCAGGATACCAAGGGAGGAAAAATAACTTTTGAAGTAGTAATGAGAGTGGCCCATTTCAGATGGTAGACAAGAAGGTGTGAGATGGGCCACTCTCATTACCACTTCAAAAGTTATTTTTCCTCCCTTGATATCCTGCTGTTAATTGAATTGTCTTGTTAGACTGACCTCACACTTGATAAGGCAACTCCCATCCTTTCATGTATTTATACTTGCTCTTGTATTTTCCACTCCATGCATCTGATGAAGTGGGTTCTAGCCCACGAAAGCTTATGCCCAAATAAATTTGTTAGTCTCTATGGTGCCACAAGAACTCCTTGTTTTTTTGCTGATACAGACTAACTCGGCTACCCCTCTGAAACCTGTCACCATGGAAAGAGATGCAAAGTAAGAACTGAAAAATAAGCCAAAGGTCTGAAAGATTAGACTAGTATATCTCTGACTAGCCTGGCCAATTAGTGGAGGAAAGAAGGGGAAGTTCAACACCTGCGTACAATGTGTTTATAGGCCAAGTGACCATGGCTTAGAGAGAACATGATTTATTTCTGAATGCAGGTCCTGGTTTAGTTGATAAACAATGGGAAATACTTTTGGTGTCTAAGCACTTGACCACATTTGAGTCTGAATTAGGGTGACCAGACAGCAAATGTGAAAAATCGGGATGGGGGTGGGGGGTAATAGGAGCCTATATAAGAAAAAGACCCAAAAATCAGGACTGTCCCTATAAAATCGGGACATCTGGTCACCCTAGTCTGAATAGACACCATCTCTCTCGAAGGGGATTTTTTTGGTGATGGCTTCTTCCTCGTTGTTTGGTGAGAACAATTAATACTGATAGATTAAACAGGAATTGATTGCAAGAGAACAAACGATTATGGTCAGATTGTCTTTCTGCTCCAGGGAGAGCATTGTGATAATTTTCATCTGAAAGACAGTAACAAAAACAGATCAACACCCACAGAAAAGAAGGTTCAGTGTATTATTTCAAATGTGGTAGCTGCCTCGCCATTTAAAAGTTCCTCTTGTAATTAAAAGTCTTTTTTTTTTAATAAAGAAAATATTTATTTATTCTTCCCAAGGCAGGACTGAAGACAACGTTGACTTGAGGTGAAATTAAACAAGTTAATCTTTTGTTTAGGAATCTTGCTCTCCCAGAGAGAATGAATTTCAAGTTACTGCTTTTAGAACTTTCCCCTCCTCCATGGGAATATATTTTAAAACATGACAGCCTATTAACTTTATTCTAAGTCCATGGCTTCTGTCGTCGGGCTGTGTTACACACTGGAACATCAGGGCAGAGTAGTGGGGGATGGGAACAGGAGCAGAAAAACCTGATCAGATAAGTAGACACTTATCTTTTCCGCCCTGTGCTTGTAATTTAAAAAAAAAAATGGCTGCATTTAAATACACCTCTACCCCGATAAAACGCTGTCCTCGGGAGCCAAAAAATCTTACCGCGTTAAAGGTGAAACTGCGTTATATCAAACTTGCTTTGATCCGCCGGAGCGCGCCCCCCCCCCCCCCCCGTAGCACTGCTTTACCGCGTTATATCCGAATTTGTGTTATATCGGGTCGCGTTATATCGGGGTAGAGGTGTATGTCACAACAGCAAATGTGTAATTCCACAAAGGAAATGTTAGGATGAAACTGAATAAGCAGTACCTTAAAATAACATTTCTGGACATTTGCTTCTCCATTAGGTCTAACTGCTTTTAGAGGCAACTTGAAAATGAAAAGAAAAACCAGTTTGTAAATTCAGTGGTCTGCTCAGTTGGTTTTGGTAGTATTATTTGGCTGTGTGGAGACAAGGTGAAAGTTGATTGTAAATCTAAACATATATATACAAAATAAACACTTTGCAACAGTTCTATTCTGAATCACTTGAACTAAGGATACTGGATGCAATTTCCCTTGTCCATTGATTCTAGTGGAATCAATGTCCCATAGATTTTAAGGCCAGAAAGCACCATTAGATCATCTATTCTGACCTCCTGTGTAACACAGGGCACAGAACTGCACTCCCTTACTCCTGTATTGAGCCCAATAACTAGTCTGCTTAACCCAGGGCTGAGTTCAGCCCTTTTATGTACTTTCCTAACTAGTAACAGTGGTTCTGGATTTTCAATTGAGACAATTTTCTTTTTCCCTTTTCTGTGTGCAGTGGCAGGCAGTGTCTGTGCTAAGTCTCTGTGTCCTTGTTATGCATTCCATTGGATGCCTTTGGCAGGCAGAGAGGTAAACTTTGCAAGGTGAATAGGATTGCAAGCATGTTTGTCAATTTCTGGGACTGATAGGCTTAAGTTACTAGGAAAGATAATAATCCTGTAGAGTCCCTGGGCCAAATTCAGCCCCCGTGTAAACAAATGCTAGTTTATTGAAGCCTGGAGCTGATTGGTTATGCCATCAGGAGTTTGGCCTGTGTCTTCTGCTGGGCTGATTACTTTCTTGCTTGTGTGTATTTACTCAGACCCCCGGGCACAGTAGAGTAAAATCCACAAAGAGTAGAATGTGCATCCCTGCTGGAGCAGACTGGAGGCTTCATGCCTTTCTGTCTGTCTGTGATTTATTAAGAGAGACATTTTATTACTCTGAGTTATTTCCTCCTGTGTCGATCCTATTTATTTATTTCTAAACAAAGCTTCCCGTGAAAGTGACCAGCTTCTTCTTCCACTTGGGGAGGAAGGAGACAGATGGGATTGTAAGGTGTATGCGTGGGGGGATGGTGGGAGAGACAGGAACAGCTGAAGAAGAAGAGGAACTGGTGTGGTCACAGATGGTGAGGTGAGAGGGTTCATTTGCCTCCCCTTGTAACACGTACCCCTAGAAGTGTGACTGAACAAAGCTGCTTAAGGCAAAGCCAAAGGAAAAAGATCAAGGGCTGTGAAGGAGCTCCAGACTAGCTCTGACATAATTCAGTGCAGGAACCTCTCAGAACATAAAAGGGGGAGGGAAGTGATCGAAAAACATGGGAAGATGGTTTTTTCCTGCTTTATTCTCCACAAGCTGGACGCAGCTGAATCTTGCCCCGACTTTTTCTTCCAGAGTGGCTCAGCAGTTTAGTGTGCTGTCTCTTTAAGATAATTCCCTGTTAAGATTAGATTTTTTTTCTACTGATGCTTGGCTATAATTACCAGTATGTCTGGAATGTGGATATCAAAACATAATAAACCTCTGTGCGGGTAGAGTTAGGATTACCTCAGTGACTGGGAAACACGCGCTGCCTCGAGTATGATGGTAACGTTTCTTGTGATTTTTATTCCTTAGCCCTTGTGCTATTGACTCTCTTTTAATGCGCTCTGGCTAAATTGACTCTGTTTGCTTTAACAGAATGAAGAGAAGCGGAATCTTTCCCTGGGGGGCCATGTTGGATTTGATAGTCTCCCAGATCAGCTTGTCAGCAAATCTGTCACACAAGGATTCAGCTTCAACATCCTCTGTGTGGGTAAGCAGAGTTTACCATAGACTAGGGAAATTCTTAGTAGTAATAATACAATAAATAATAATCTAGTAGCACATCAGATCCATGGATGTCGGAGCACGTCACAAAGAGAGATAAGTATCATTACTGGAATTTTACATGGAAAATGCAAAGAAGTTAAGGCCAAAATTTGTTCAGTTCCCTGCTCTGTCACAAACTCAGTGTGACCTTGGGCAAACCACATAGGCCTAAATTTTCACAAGTGCTAGCTTATTCTGTAGGCCCAATTTTGGATGCCACTGATCTGCTTTTTATAAGCTCTGAGCACCTTCAGCTGTGTTCAATATCAGTTGGAGTTGTGGGTGTTCTGCCAATGGTCTATCATGCACTAGGCACTCGAAATAAGTGGGCACTTTTGGAAAGTTTTGTCCTTAAATGACTTTCCGAAGGTGTAACAACAAGTCTGTAGTAGATCTGGGAATAGTGTAAACTACTGGTAAGTGTGTGTTACAGGTTCCCCTCAGAATAGATCTCCAGAGTTAAAGCTCTCTAGCTGGGGCTGTAATGGACTCTCATCCTCTTCAGTTGTAGTTGTAGCAGCTCTGGAGATCCCTAATTCAGTCCCGAGTGTGTTGGCCAAGGTGGCAGCCATTACAATAGCACTCAGAAGTCCAGACTGCCGTTAACATAACTTCGTGTTTTATTGTTTCATGAAGGAAACCGTGTTCCTCTTCATAAAGATAATTGAAGGGTTTTTTTCTGTTGAAATATTCCACATATATAGAGCTGGGCAGGGATTATTATTATTTATTTATAATTATTAATAATAATTTTATTTATTATTAAACTTTTTTGGGCAATAAATGCCAGTTCATCTAACCTGAAACTTTTTGTGTGAAAGGTTTTGATGAATTTTTCAACTCAAAACATATTTTTCAAAAGTTCCAAAAATGTCGACATTTTTTCAAATGAAAAATTCCAGTTTTCCGGTTCAAAGCAACCTTTTGTTTTGAAATTTAAGCTAATTAGATTTTTAAAAGTGGTTGAAATTGAAATGAAATATTTTTAAAAAATCAAACAAAATGCTTCAATTGGCCAAAACTGGGTTTTTCTTTTTGGGGATTTTTTTGGATTGTTGGTCCACAAAAGTTTTTGATACTTTGACCTTTCAACCAAATTTGGGACAGGAAGATCTTTCAAATTCTCAAAAACGTTCAAAAGATGGAAAAAAAAAAATTTCCTGCCCATCCCTAAGCATGGGTTGTTTTAGCTGCAGCCAGATCATGATGGGAGGACAAACAGAATTAGCTTCTGTACCTGAGCTGATGTGGGACATATGTAGGGCCCTACCAAATTCATGGCCATGAAAAATGTGTCATGGACGGTGAAATCTGGTCTCCCCCTGTGAAATCTGGTCTTTTGTGTGCTTTTACCCTACACCATACAGATTTCACGGGGGAGACCGGTGCTTTTCAAACTGGGAGTCCTGATCCAAAAGAGGGTGAGGGGTCACAAGGTTATTTTAGGGGGGTCATGGTATTGCCACCCTTACTTCTGCGCTGCCTTCAGAGCTGGGCGGCTGGCGGCTGTTGGCCAGGCATCCAGCTCTGAAGGCAGCACCCCACCAGCACCAGCACAGAAGTAGGGGTGGCAATACCATACCATGCCACCCTTACTTCTGCACTTCTGCCTTCAGAGCTGGGCAGCTGGAGAGGGGCGGCTGATGACTGAGGGCCCAGCTCTGAAAGCAGCAGCGCAGAAGTAAGGGTGGCAGTATCATATCATGCCATCCTTGCTTCTGCGCTGCTGCTGGCGGCGGCTCTGCCTTCAGAGCTGGGCTCCCGGCCAGCAGCCCCACGCTCCAGCTACCCAGCTCTGAAGGCAGTGCCACCGCTAGTAGCAGCGCAGAAATAAGAGTAGCAATACCGCAACCCCCTACAATAACTTGTGGACCCCCCCCACTCTTTTTTGGGTCAGAACCCCTACAATTACAACACCATGAAATTTCACATTTAAATATCTGAAATTATGACATTTGTGATTTTTTAAATCCTATGACTGTGAAATTGAACAAAATGGACTGTGAATTTGGTAGGGCCTTAGACGTATGGATTTGAGGATGGGGAAATGAAGTGGCTGATAGTAGGCTTAAGAATCACTATCACTACAGCTAGAAATAGTAATTCTTTATAGCTGAACTGGGTCCAGATTGGAACTTTCGCAGAATTTGGGGGTGGGTGAATCCAGAGTTTTGAATTGGGTCCATTTCTGTCCCCAAAGAAAGATGGAATTTCCTGTTTGCCTTCAGCATAAAACAGTTATCTCTAAGCATGCTGGCCGGTTGCTAGAGAACAGACCTTACAATAATCTCATTATAATTTTACTTTTTCCCTTTCAATTTGTGCATGATTCTAGTAGCTGATGCCACACAGACTGCTTGAAGCCAGTCCTTTCTGGTGATGCCTGGGGGTGCTGGCTTGCAGATGATTTTTTTGTTTGTTTGCTTGGCATGCTTTTGTTTTAGGCTTAAAGTACTGCAAGCTGCAATAATAGTTGAAATGCTTTTGGGGGCAGAGAATTCTTCCCAGCACTGGCTCTGGACCAGTGATCAAGGCAGGGGAAGTGATATTTTCAATATCTGAAATGTGTTCCAAGATCTCTTCCTGTCCAGACTGGATACAGCTTTACATAGAGTGGGCAGTGGAATACTTCCTTTATTCTGATCCTGACCCCTTTAGGAACTCCCTACCTACACTTTTTTTTTTTTCATACCCAAACCCTCAGTAAACAGCATTCCTTATACCCAGAGTTTAACATCAAGCAAGGATGTTACCCTGGGCTTTGTAATGTCATTCTTCAAAAGCAGTGTGCCAGCAGCAGAAGACCGTGCATTTGTAATCACCACATTTATTTTTTGAGGGGGGAAGAGGTCAGACTAGATGATTCAGTGGCCTCTTCTGGCCTTTAAATCTATGAAACAGTGGGAGAGATCATCAAATTTCCTATAGTTCCCTGGCAAAGAGAGAAGAACTCAATTACAGCTGTTGACTGTTATTACAAATTCTTCCTCCCAGTCCTGACCCAACCTGGACAGGAGAATGCTGGGAGAAAGTCAATGCTTCCTGACAGACTTTGGATAGGTCAGCCCTGAGCTTTCCAAATGACTTCCCTGCCAGATGGGTTTGGATCATCAGTTGGTTTTTGTCTCCTTCACATGGCATTTAGCCATTGTTGGGGGATCCAGTATTTGGCTCTCCACCATTCTATCTACAGTACAAATATTCCACTCAGTATTTGTTCTCCAAGGTGGGAGCAGAAGGGTTCCAGAACCTGCTAGGGTCTAAAATAAAAACCTTGTATCAGGCTTAGGTGCCTCTGTAGTCTAGCAGCTTGCCAGTTATCCCACTCTCCCATAACCACGTCGGTTCAACTCAGCTGATCGGTGCACCTTAGACTCTCTTTATCAGTTCCAAAAGACGATGGCCAGGAAGGGGCATGCCTAGTAAAGTTAAAATGGTGGCCCGTCAATGCTGAAAATGTAGCACTAAGGTTTATCCATTCTATCTTGTACAGTTTGCCTTGGTGTGTGGGCAGTGCATGTGATCATTATTCATCTGGGGAAGCTGGCCTGGGAGAGACCCTCAACTTTCCTTTATTAATTTTCTTAGTTTTATAGTCTTCTTCCCACTGAGCCCGTCTCTGGTGTCCCCATTTGACTTCACATTCCATCCCTCTGCTTATCTAAATTATTCAGCTTGGCAGAGATTTCTTCTAGCTCTTCCTGCACAGATGATGCATTAGGCGAGGGGGATGATGCTAAACCAACGGATCCCTGCTGCCTTGCTCCTGGGCAACGCTCTGCCAAGACTGTACAGCAATATGGCACTTGGTATGTGGCCTGCAAGACCAAAATATGTGACATTGGTTTAACTGCCCCCAGCCCCAGCCCCAAACAAATGTCTGTTAGTCTTGCTTTACCTTTGCCACAAACCATGCTGACGTGGATTGGAGCGTGTGACTAAGGGCAACAACGCAATGTTGGGGGAGAGGAAAATGACTAAGTAAGCTCTGTACAGCAAGAGATCTATAGGAGGAAACCATCTCTACAGCTTAGGCGTTCCACCCTCTCTGGATTCTATCACCAGATCTCCCCAGCCAGCTGAGGCTTTTGTTAACTCATATTTCAAAACATTCCAGCCCCTCTTTGCGTTTGGGCAGCTCATCTCTCCTTCAGACGTTTGCCTGGGTGGCTTCAGATCGGCGCCTGAGGCAACTTTTCTTTTGCTTATCTCCTTGTGATTCCAACTTGGCTGGTTCTGCTTGATGTGTGGCCTCGCAGCCACTCTCGCGCCATGCAGCACCATTTCCTGCTCTCTGTAACGTGCAGCCTGGGAATATTTTGGAAGATTTATTTATACCAAGCCAGATCTAAGGAGTGTTTTAAGCCTTTGGAATGGGATTTGCATTGGGTTCTCAATAAATAAAACACCCAAGCAGTGTTTCCCTTTTCCCTTGTTTCAATGCTGCATGCGTTTGCCTGCTGATCAGCACGTACTGATACCCTGTGCGTCAGACTGGGGCGTTTTCCAGCATGTCGTGCTCACACCCACGCTTTTGTTCATCACACCCCTAGTGAAGACCTCATGGTGCCTCTAATCTTCACTCTCGAGATGGCTCGATGGGGGGCAGCAGCTAGGAGAACAGAGCAGGCAGAGGGGCCATGCGGAGCAGCTGTCTGATATGCAGTCTGGCTGGGCAAAGGCAGACCTGCAGCCATAGACCAGCCATGCACAACAGAGGAACAGATGTGTTGGCTGACAGGTTAAACTGACTTAGCAGGTCCACTTCTGTGAAGGGAAGGGGGCTAAGGGTTTCTGTGCAGTGGGAGCTCTACAAACCTTTGACCCTTATTAATGGCACATTGGGGATGAAAGGATTAAGAGTATAGCGGAGGAACAAGTTGTTTTAAAGCCTCTGGGCATTTGTTAGGTTGATCTGGCTTTGATTGGAGACTTAAAGAAACGGTTTGTAGGGTGGTTGTATAGTAAGAGTTCTTAATACTTAGCTAGGAGCATTTACTAATGTAAAATGACCAGAAACCATCTCTAGTACTAACAGGCCTGGTTTCCATACTTAGGGTATGTCTGTACTTGAGCTTCAGGTGTAAATTTCAGCTCTGGTAGCCATACACACACTAGCTTTGATCTAGCTAGTGTGCTAAAAATAGAACTGTAGCTGCTGAGGCAGGAGGGGCTAGTGGCCTAAGTAAGTACCTAGGGTCCCAGGCAGGGTTTCCTCGGGGCGTCTGGCCTGTCCTGCCACTTGTGCCGCCACGGCTACACTTCTATTTTTAGCATGTTAGCTGGATGAAAGCTAGCACGTGTATGTCTACCTGAGTTGGAAACTACACCTCCATTGAATGAGGATGTACCCATAGAAGCCTGAGCTCCAGGGCGCCATCTGTGCACACGCTCACTGCATGCACATGTAGGTCAGGGAGTTAGGCATGCACTTGGCAAGACAGTCGCTTAGCTGATTGTGCGCGCTCACAAACTCTCCATTCCCACAGGCACGCTCAGGAAGTGCTCATTGACAAACAGGCAGCACAGGACTAAAAAAAAAAGCAACTGAGGTTGCTCTGACCACCCCGGATTCTCAATCCTGGCCTCTTCCTCCCACATTCTGGGCCAGATTCACCACTTGGGACTCACGTGCTGTTACTCTAAGGAGGGATTTTGCCCTGTCTGCTAAAAAAATTACATATTCCTCTGTTTCATAAATGGTCAAAATCTGAAATCCTGGAAGGGTGGAAATAGTCTTTTGTCTCACAGAGGGAGAACACGCTTGCCCTGCTTGTGCAAATCCCCAAAGAGAGACAAGTGACAAGGCCAAACAAAGGAAGCCGAAAGCCAAATACATTGGGCAGTGCTAAAACACACACGAAAAACCTCACTATGAGAAAAAGAGAATCCAAAGACTTAAGCAGACATTTCATGTAGTTCTGCCACAGATCCACGGAACGTAGATCACACTGCACTGACTTGCATTGTTAACTGTTTTAAGTACCTGGAGCTATTGCTTTGTGAGTACATTGTAAAAGGTGTGAAAAAATTGAGCCAAGTACATTGTAACTCGTGAATAGAAGCATTTGAGATGAAGAATCAATCAGAACTGAATGTCCTGTAAGTTGTTATGTTCTTCCTAACTTTCATTATTTTGGCCTCTAAATCTGGGTTGGAGACAGCAGAGTGTTCTGGTTATGTTTGCTTTGATTTTGTTTGCATGTGCTGTGAGATCTTCAGATGAACAGTGATACTGAAGCAACGTGCTAAATAAGGGTATGTCTACACTACAGGATTAATCCGAATTTAGATAATTCGAATTTGGGAAACAGGTTGTATAAATTCGATTGTGCGCGGCCACACTAAGCACCTTAATTCGGTTTTAAACCACATTAATTCGGTGGTGTGCGGCCACACTACCCCATTAACTTAAACACAGTAATTCGGTGGTGTGCGTCCACACTAACCCTAATTCGAATTAACAAAATCGATTTAGGCTCTACTCCGTTCGTCGAGGTGGAGTACAGAAATCGATTTAAAGGGCCCTTTAATTCGAATTAACTGGCTCTGTAGTGTGGACGGGTGAAGGGTTAATTCGGATTAAGGCAGCTAAATCCGAATTAAAGTCCTAGTGTAGACCAGGCCTAAGATTAAGAATCGGAGGCCTTTGGGAATAGGGCAGTAGGAACATCACAATGATTATACCTCTCTGAACTTGGGGGAGTTGCAGTAACCTCTCACAGTTTAATTTTTGTTCTGCTCTGTAATTAATTTACTCTGAAGTCCCTTTACGAATTCCACTCTGCAATGAATGGTGACTCTTCCTTCCTAGGTGAAACAGGCATCGGGAAATCCACACTAATGAACACACTTTTCAATACCACCTTTGAGACGGAGGAGGCCAGTCACTACGAGAATGCAGTTCGCTTACGACCGCGTACCTATGACCTGCAGGAGAGCAACGTGCACCTGAAACTGACAATCGTGGATGCAGTGGGGTTTGGAGACCAGATAAATAAAGATGAAAGGCAGGTCACATGCCATCTAGTCGCCATTTCTGCACCAGCCTCTAGTGTTCTAACATACGTGATTCTCCCTGCAATGTTACAGACTCTGTTCCTGGGCACCCAATTTTCCCATTTGGATTATGAGGTGTCTTGATTATGGCCGCGTTAGACTGAAGAGGGCAGGGATGAGCCGCTGTAATAAGTATGGGAGAATGCTAGAGGGAGTTTGGCTAAGGAGAGAGGGTGAGGTTAGTGAGGCAGTGAAAACTGTAACGTGTTGTGAGTTGTCTTAAAGAATCCAGTGAAATCCTGCTGACTTGTTTGCTTAATTCAGTGAGAGACACACCAACAGTCTCTGAGGAGACCTGCTGAGGAGCAGTTCTTTCCTCCAGGCTTGTTGAAGAAGCTGTTAACCTCTTCTTCTTTCGTTGCGTTGGGCCAGGTTCTGCCACCCGTACTCCGGCCGAGTAGTCTCCTACTCTATGAGGAGTCCCACTGTGTGCAGAATCTGTCCTTTTATTAGTGATGGTGAGGGGTTTGTTGTGTTATCACTCCATCCATCCAAAACGTATTACTCAGGGGAGCTCACTCGCATCATGAGTCAGAAAGATACTGGATTAGTGGGGAACCTACAGAACTGTGTCTTAAACCAAAGATCTATTTAACTCACTCAAAAACTCACCGAGCCAAATCCTGAGGGATGCTGACCATCTGCAGCTCCTTTTGAAGTCAATGGGAATTGCAGATGCTCAGCACATCTCAGGTTTCGTCCCATTGTCTTTAGCAGAGAATAATAGTCTCTTCCCTTTCAGATGGCTTGGTTAGCTAACCTGTAAACTCTTACAAATCTAGTTAAAAAAACCAAACCAACTGTGGAATAGTTGGAATTGTCCATGATGACAATGATCAGTTTGTGATATTGGTTCCTCCCACCTACTCCCATTTAACTGCTCATGCACCTTGTTTGGATCAAGTGACCTTTGCAGGAGGTCAGACTAGATGATGATGGTCCCTTCTGGCCTTAAAGTCTATGAGTCTAAGTCCCTGTAAGACGTCTTGCAATAATTTCAATTGGCCTCCTTTCAAAGTAGTTATAATCTGCCATGGCTATCCAATGGTAAAGGCTCTTCAGGATTCCTGGATTCTCCTCTTTGTATTGCTATGCTACTACATCGAGATACTTTACACCTGAAATCTAGTCAAAGCTTGATGTATGAATGTTGTCTGCTTTCCATATTTCAGTTCCACCAGCATTAATCCCTTTTGTGCTGCAACAGAGTCTCTGAAAATACCATACACCTTTTGATTAGAAGTTGCTTGTGTGAATATAATATTCTGCATGTTACCAGTGAAGGGCTAAAAATTTTTATGCTTCTTTGTAAATGGTTTTAAAATAATGGGGCTGAGAGAATGCATGATAACTTTAAACTGTCAACTTCATTTAAACTTCAGCATTCTTGTTGCTAATGGCATCTGTTTTTAGTTACAGGCCAGTAGTTGATTACATTGACACGCAGTTTGAAAACTACTTGCAAGAAGAGCTGAAAATCCGTCGTTCTCTCTTTAATTATCATGACACAAGAATCCACGTCTGCCTTTACTTCATCACTCCAACTGGGCACTCGCTCAAATCCTTAGATCTGGTAACGATGAAGAAGCTGGATAGCAAGGTAAGGCGTTTAAGGCAAGCATCCAATCTTCAAAAGTAATGTATGCTTTCAGTTAGATGTAAAGCAATATTAATGCATCTTCCATACATGGGTCTCAAACCACTTCACAGACATCAACTGATGAATTCTCATAACAGCTCTTTGAGCTAGGTTGGTTAAAGCACTGATCTGCCTGATCAGTGACTTCATATAGATGGTTTCATGGGGTTCTGTGTTCATTTCTTCTCAGTGGCTTCCATATAAAATTTGCTCCTTTTGCAAGAAAAACTAGACATTTGTTTGAAAACGTCTCTTTCAAGTTTTTCTGCAGCACCCATCACTGTAATAACTTCACTTGGGATCTGAAAGTCAAGCTGGGCTGTTTCTGGCTCATCATCTCTTGTGAAAACAAGGGAGTCTTCAGCTGAAACTTATAATAATAATAATATATGGAGATATACCCATCTCCTAGAACTGGAAGGGACCCTGAAAGGTCATTGAGTCCAGCCCCCTGCCTTCACTAGCAGGACCAAGTACTGATTTTTGTCCCAGATCCCTAAGTGGCCCCCTCAAGGATTGAGCTCACAACCCTGGGTTTAGCAGGCCAATGCTCAAACCACTGAGCTATCCCTCCCCCAGTTAACTATTGTTGTTTTGGGGGGAAGGGGAGGAGAGAGGAGGTTTGCTGACAGGCAAGCCAGTATAGGCTCCAGCTCGCTGTCCCACAGCTGTGTTGTAGGAACTGCAGTGCTACCTGTATTGTTCTGTCAGTAGTGATAACGGGCAAAAAGCAGTAAAAATTGAGACTTTTTGCTAAGGGTAACAGATTTTGCCCTTGGATATACAAATGGAGCAATTGTTGAGGAAAAATGTTTTTACGTATGGACTTGACTTACCACAGCTGCACTTTAGAATTGTCCCTATATTCACATTGGAAAAGTAAGTCAAAGAGGATAAGTGACTTGCTCTAGATCAAACAACAAATCAGAGGCAGGAACAGAACCTACGTGTCTCAATGGTCTAACTCCTGTATCATATTGCCTTCTCAAAGTATGGTAAGGTCAATAATCTAGCAAGGTCATAGGAATCCAAAAAAGTAGGTCTGTTTATAGTCTAGCTAGTGGTTACATCTATATTTCGTTACATAGGTCCTCAAGCAGTCACTCCCTTAGGTGGCAACCGGTCATGTGATTCGTTACATGACGTTCATGCAGCTTAAAGTTATTTAAGGCTTCTTGACACACTTTCTACTTGGTCAGCATGCTGTGAGGGAGTTGGAGGCAGGCTCGAAAGGTCATTGATGTCTTATTCAGCTTGCTTTTTTAATAAAAAGTGATTTCCTTGTCTTGAAGAATATTTAACACTTAGCCCACGAAAGCTTATGCTCTAATAAATTTGTTAGTCTCTAAGGTGCCACAAGTACTCGTGTTCATTTAACACTTAGGATGCCAATCCCTTTTCTCAATCACCAGCTAAATGTCTATAGCTACCTGTATGCAGTGTAGTTGTAGTGTTGGTCCCAGGATATTAGAGAGACAAGGTGGGTGAGGTAATATCTTTTATTGGACCTTCAGAACACAACTGACTTCCTCCATAAACCTCATCCAGTGCACTAACTGCCCCAGTAACAACTATGTGGGTGAAACCAGACAGTCACTACGCTCTCAAATATACTCACATAGGAAAATGATAAAAGACACACAAAAAACCCACCCCTGCACCTGTGGGTGAACAACTTTTCACAAAGCAATCACTCTAAGTCCTACCAGTCCTCATCCTCAAAGGAAACCTGCACAACACTTTCAAAAGATGAGCCCAGGAGCTTAAATTCATAATTGTGCTAGACACTAAAAATCATGGACTGAATAGATAAACACTGGATGCACTGCTTATTACAACAATCTGTAACCCACTAACCCCTCTTTTTTGTCCTATGACTGCAGAGGTCACTTTACCTTGAATGGGGCCCTCCCTGGCCCCCAGACCCCCCCCCCCCCCCCCCCAAGAGGCCAGCCATGCAGGGCCGGTGCAAGGATATTTTGCGCCCTAGGCACAACTTCCACCTTGCGCCCCCCCCTGGCCCCACCCCCGGCCCCGCCCAACTCCGCCCCCTCCCTGCCCCATTGGATCCCTCCCCAAATCCCTGCCTTGGCCCCGCCTCTTCCCCAAGCGCACACATTCCTCCTCCCCCCAGCCCCACCCGTGGCCCCGCCCCAACTCCGCCCCCTCCCTGCCCCATTGGATCCCTCCCCAAATCCTTGCCCTGGCCCTGCCTCTTCCCCAAGCGCGCGCGTTCCTCCTCCTCTCCCCTCCCCCTGGCCCCTCATGGCCCCGCCCCCTCCCTGCCCCCATTGGATCCCTCCCCAAATCCCTGCCCTGACCCCGCCTCTTCCCCAAGTGCGCGCGTTCCTCCTCCCCCCTTCCTCCCAGGCTTGCCATGTGAATCAGCTGTTTCACGGTGCAAGTGCTGGGAGAGAGGGGGAAGAAGCAGGATGTAGCGTCCCGCTCAGGGGAGGAGGCGGAGGTGAGCTGGGTCGGGGAGCTGCCGGAGTCCACGCCGCTTTTTGGCGCCCCCAAATCTTGGCACCCTAGGCGGCCGCCTAGTTTGCCTAATGGTTACACCGGCCCTGCAGCCATGGCCCCCTCCACCCCCAGACACTCGCACCCCCCAGAGGCAGCTGCAGGGACCCCCCCTCCCCCAGGGATCCAGAGGGAGAAACAGCCTGATGCCATGTCCCGGGCTTGCACAGAGTTTCCTATATGCGCTGCCTCCTTCCTTCAGGGTGTGCTGAGAACTGCAGCTGCTGGGAACGCCCCCATTGTCTTCTGTTTGCGAGCTGGGCTCTGCTGGGTCCAGAGGCCCCTAGTGGCAGCCAACATCTCTGCAGCCCATTTCGGTGGGGGGGAAAGGAAATTCTGTGCGCACAACATTAATTTCTGCAAAATTTTGCATTGCGCAGGAATAAACTAGAGCATGGACTCTGCAGTAACCAGGGACCCTCTGAATCACTTTTAAAGTCCACTGTCCAACCCAACCTCTGTCCAAAGGTGGCTGTGATGCACTTTCCTGGATGGCAGACATTTACTGGAGGAAGATTGAAGATGTCTGTGTCCCACGCTAGCCCCAGCAGCTGGCTCCATTTTATTTGGCACCGCTTACTGGCTTCCACCTTGTGATCGCCTTGGTTGGAACTGTAGTTGCTGCATAGGTGCTGGGGGTGCTGCTGTACCCGCTGGCTTGAAGTGGTTTCCATCGTATACAGGGTTTACAGTTCGGTTCAATGGCTCTCAGCACCCCCACTATACAAATTGTTCCAGCACCCCGGAGTTGCTGTTACATTAATATCATAGGGCATCTGAAAACTTTCCCCTAATAAACTCTGCCTCCTGGTGTGATGCCAGCATTACGTGTTCTCTAAAGTATGTTTGCAAGAATGCCCATGTGTGATTTTCCTGGCGTTCTTTGTGGTGGTGATGGTGGTCCCACCACGCTTTTATATTCCTTTCCTCGTGCATTCCCTTCCCTTAACGTCTCCTGCTGCCTTTTTAAAGTGGCCCTTGTGAAAGGGGGCTTTAGGCCCCTTACTGAAACTTAGCTTTTTTTGTTGGCCCTCTCCCAATATCAGGAGAAAGGGGAAGGGCCGAAGAGGAGTCAGAATCCTGGGAGTGACAGGTCCCCAGGGCCAATGGGGAGAGGCCAGCCCTCCCAAGTCGGCCAGCTGGTCACCTAGCCAGGTCCTTATTTGTTTATAATTGCTGTTTAATAAATTGTATGTGGTTAAACTCAATAGTAGTGATCCCTGGGCCGAGAAGTGGACAGTGAGGAGAGAGTACTCCAGGACAGAGCCTAGGGTAGCTCCACTCTAATTTCCCATGATGAAACTGGGGGTTAAGCCCCACACGGATCCTGGGTCCCGCCTTCTTGGGGTTAAAAGGACTCTGCTGCACGGGAGAGAGAAAGAGGAGTCCTCGCAGTCAGGCAGGCATCCAGGTAAAGGGAGTTGGGCCGGGGATTCCAACGGGGTAGTATAGAAGCCAGGAAAAATTATAGCGGGAGCATTCCCCTGCTTCCGCTAGGATCATACCAAAATTAATCATTTGTAATTGAGCGTATATAAGAAGTATTTTTTTCAAGTTGGCTAAGCCACTTGGCTAAACCACCCTGACATGGTTCCATTGCATTGCCTCCCGAAGCCTTCAGACAGTGATTGTATTGCATGGAATGATTACCTAGACTTACGCAGTGTCTTTAGATGACTAGGAAAGGGGAGACTGGTGAGCTTTCTTCTGTTGAATCCAGGCCTGTATAGATATTTTGCTTTTCACCACCACCTTCCATCCAAGGATCCCAAAGCACTCTACAAGCTTGGATTAATTTAGCCTCTCAACACTTTCCTGGTAGGCTGGTAAATGTTGTCATCCCCATTTTGCAGTTGAGGAATCAGAAAGACTAAGGCTATGCCTACACTATGCAGCTTTGAGCGACACGGCTGTGGGCACGCAGAGTAGCTGCTGCTTGACAAAAAAAATTCCACCCTCAACGAATGGCGGCAGCAGCTTTGTCGGCTGGAGACCGCTCCTGCTGACAAAGCGCTGTTCACACCAGTGCTCTTTGTCAGTAAAACTTTTGTCATTCGGGGGGTAGTGGTGGGGTGGTGGTTTGTTTTTTTTTAACACCCCTGAACAACAAACGTTTTCCTTATGAAGTTCCAGTGTAGACAAAGCCTAAGGGTTCAGTCACAACAGGTGTTGACATCAGTGAGGTCTTCTGAGGATCAAGTTCAAGGTCAGAAGTCTACTGAGTCCCAGTCCTGCCCCTTATCCACTAGACCATCCTCCTCTCTCTCATACGGTTTGGTTCCTACGTTGGCTTGAGTTCTAAGACTTGTTTAGCAAAGGGCTTGGGTTTTTTTGGTAGGAATCTGATTGTTATACCTCTGCTGTACCATATTAGCAGGCTGAGGTCAGGTCTTGGGTATACAGTTTTGATTCCCTATGTTGATTTTAATAATGCGTCTTGCTCTAAGTACTGAATTTTCAAGATTCCTCTAGGGCTAAGGTTTTTTTTGCATGAAGTCTTCCATCATGCCGTAATACCGCATTTGTTCTGCAGCTGAGCTCATGGCCAGCTGTTGTCTACTGTATCTAATTACTTCCAGGCAGCCAGAAACATCTTCAAAGCTGGATTTTAGGTAAATAGTAGATGACTGGATGTCTGTTAAACAAGAAGAGGCATATTTGAATTGAAATGTGTCTAGCTTTTCCCTTGGTGCGAGTAGAGAAATAAGAAAAGAACTTTAAAAAAAAAAAATCATCTCCCTGTGGCACAGATAAACACGCTGAGTTATTCATTTAAAGTGCCATTCTGCCCTAGAAAGTGACTCTGTAAAACTGGCATCCTGGGGCTCCATGTTTATCATCGCTCCATGATTTCCCAATCAACGTGCTCCATTTACAAGATAAAGCTAACTGCTTGCCCTACCCTGAGTTCAGAGATCCCAGATGGACTCTTTATTACTTGCATGTCATCACCCGACAGAGGGGTTCTGCAGGCCAATTTATGCCCTTAGTTGTTTCTGTGCATTCCCAGACTCTGCTTTCAGTGACACCTGTACCACTCCATTGCCGTCAGTGAGGATCCACAGGTGTAACTGGAACTTGGGGAACAGTTTGATTGATGGTGCACAAGCTAAAATAGAATCCAGCTGTACTGACTCTTCGGTGCTAACAGGAGTGTGAAAAGAAGTAAAAATTAAAACATATTAATTTGTATTGATTTACAGAACGGAGGACTAAGAAGGTGCAGTTTTCCATAGTCCCTTTTCAGGGTGCAATGGCACTTTATTGAAAACTAAATTCAAAAGTGCAGGAGTTTTGCTCTCTGCAGAATGTGTTTGAAGCAACCCTCACTAGCCAGCCCTGTTTGGTGTCTGGTAGTTTACTGCTGCTTATTCAGTACTAAACTTTATGTCCTCCTAGGTCTTGGTTTTATTACACTGGAGCAACCCAATGCTGTGGAAGGGCAAAGTGGGCGGGATCATTCGGGTGACCTCCAGGGTACAGAATAACGTGAGATGCCATTGGAGCTGGGGAAGAATATTCACCTCCCTTATTTTGTTGGGGGTGAGGAGAGAGGCGACAATTACTGCTTCGCTCTGGGATACTATTTGACCAAGGGCTGGCCCTCTATTGCAAGGTTTTTAAATGGGGTGCTTTTAGCCCTTTGATTCCAAAGCTTTAACATTGTAGAATGAGCCAATGATATCTGAGTGAAGGCTGCATCCTTTTTAGGAATTCTGAATACACAGTAAATACCTGGATCACATCAGAAAGGGGCATGAAGGGGATTACCATTAGATTTCAGAAAGCTTTACTTCTGAGGCCTGGCAAGTAGGGGTTTGATCAGAACGAATCAGTAAGCGCTGCCCTTACATATAATCACTCCTTCTCACAGACTGTGCAGAGGTTAGAGCAGCAGCGTGAGAACACAGGGACCCTTGTATCCTATTCCCAGCTCGGCCAATGACTTTAGACACTTGTAACCTGATTTTCCCGAGGTGCTGAGCACCCATCAATTTTGTTGGGAGCTGAAAACCAGATGGTAAACTCCTGTGCCTCAGTTTCTCTGTCTTTAAAATGGGGATAACACTTCCCTACCCCACATAGGTTCTATGAGGATCAATTATTGTTTGTAAATCACCGTGGAATCCTTGAATGAAAACCCTGTGTATGTGCAAAGCATTATTAGTGTTGTGTTGTTAGGGTCTACTCAGGGAGTGGAAGGATAAACCTCTTTCTGTTTCAGCCGTGTTCAGTTTGTTGAGAGGGCTTGTGCTGGTTATAAACTTAGTCAGGAGTGAGATGAGACTTTGGCTCTGACTCCCAGCTAAACTATATATCAGTCGATTGGGGCTGTGTCCTTCACGCTGCAAGTAGATACATGAAGGCCATTGTAAGAGGAATGATGTACATTGGTGGGTGGATCAAGCTCAACAGCACTTGAAACCCCATTTGTTTTGTTGACGTTTTTGATTTATTAGACTTTTTCAATCTTTTTTTTTTTTTTACAACAAACCAAACAAATTCTAGAAGCCAACATATAAAGCAAGTACAAAAGGATTATCCATCAGAAAAGACCAAGATATTTTACACAGCCATGGATTCCTCTGTGCATTAACAGCAGTATTCCCGGCACAGGGGTTCTTACGACACATATCAAAACAAAAAAATAATAAAATTAAGGAAATCAAAGTCAAGAGGGAAAAGGGTAGGGGAAGGGAGTAGTAGACAAAGAGGAGAGGGGATGGGGAGAGTGTGTGCAGGGGTTACCTCCTGCTTTTCATCCAGGCCTCCTATATAGATCGTTAGTTGACAAGTTCTTGGAAAGTGAAACCCAGTTTGAAGGAGGTGACATAATCATTGTAACAGGACGCTTTCTGATACCTTCCTGATGCAGTCTTTTTTTTTTTTTTTTTAAACAGCTGTACATATTTTTGCCAGGTGTCAGGAAAAGTTGGAATAATCCAAGACTAATTCAACTGAAACACCATTATCTTTTTGCTGTTAGCTAATTGCTGGCATTCATATTTGTTTTGGCTGCTGATTGTTGGACGTATCATCTATTTAAAAAGCCTCTTGGATCTTAAATTGTGGAGCAGAGGATTCTCCTTGATTTGCCTTTTCAAGGCAAACAGAATCTGATCAGCGGGGATTAGAACCAAATCCTAGGAGCCTTGGCCTGCACTTTATCTGAGCAGTGCAAGGGCCCAGGAAAATACCAGGGGAAACAGCTGTTAACACAATCTCTGCTTCCTCATCCCCACTGGAAGGGCAAACTGTGTGGGGCCCTTTGCCTCCTGCATTGTTATAGGTAGAAGGCTGAATTTAGCTAATGCTGTTAGAAGGAGGACCTGTTGTCTCTGACTGCGTGGTCAGATTATACCATTCAATACTAATAAAGACAATTGAGGCAAATTGATCCCTGTTCTGGGTTTCAATGTTCTAATCCTTCATTAGCTGCTATGGGACATATTGTCAGAGAGAGTCCCAGGTTCTGATCCTTTCTCTGGAGGATTTGGGTTGTTGAGAAGAGGGTATGTTGGGAAACAGGATGATTAAATTGTCCAAAAATGGAATGACTAAACAATGTTTCTAAAAGCACAAGCCCTGCTGAATTGTCAGCACAAACTCCCGGAAATGCTGGAAGGTGCAAAACCGCATGCAGTCTGCCCTGGGCTTTCCTCCCAAGGTCATTCATTCTTCCACACAGATAAATGGGCCTTATACCAGACCTGGAGAGACCACCACTGGGAGTCCTGGGTCTACTCAGTCCTTTCTGTCTCTGCTCAGATGGTTAACAAGATAGCCCGTTGTGATGTTTTTTTTCACAAGAAGGACATTTGGCCCCTGGCAACTGGAACAAGACAGACAGACTGCTTTCCAGGCTGTCTGTCTGTCTTAGGTACTTATATGGCTCCTGTTGCCATAGTTTCTGAATTATATGTTTATCCTTTCAACACTGCTGCGAAGTGGGGAAGTGCTGTTATCCCATTCTATAGATGGGGCTCTGAGGCACAAAAAGAATAAGGGCTTGTCTATACAAGGACACTCAGGAAAGTTAATCTTTATTAACTAATGGTATGAATTTAAAGTGGATTAGTTAAACCTTTGGAAATGAATTAAGCTCAATTGAACTAAAGGCACTCTAATTCTGAATCAGTGTGTCCCCACAAGGGTTTAATGTGGTTTAACTAACCCACCTTGGCAGTTAACTCGGATTAACTTTCCTGCAGCTTTCACGAGAAGTGCTGCTTCAGGAAAAGGTTCTCCTGTTGCTGTAGTTAATCCATCTCCCCAAGAGAATTCTTCCACCAACCTAGCACTGTCTACACTGGGGTTTAGTTTGGCTTAACTACGTCATATCCTTGAGTGATGTAGCTGGATCAGCCTAAGTATTTAGTGTTGCCCTGGCCTTAGTGTAGACAAGCCCTAAGTGACTTTCCCGTGGTCACGCAGGAAATCTGTAGTAGAGCAGAGAATTAACCTGGGACTTGGGAGAATCAGGTTCATCAGCCTAACCACTGGACTGTGCTGCCTAACCTCTGGTTCTAGTCAGGAGAAGCTTGGGACTGAGTTGCACAGATCTCATAGGACAGGACTGAGATATGAAGTAGGAGCTGGGCAGGAGAATTTGCCAGAGTCCAGCTGTTTGTTTACTTTCATGAGTAGAAACGTCACTCACAAAAGCCTAATATGGGAAAATATCATTATGGGGCAGCTAGCGAATTGGGTCACTTTTTTTAATCCAGTAAGTGGTCTCCTTTTCTACCAGAGAGCTAAGCAGGGGATGACATGAAAGCTGTGGAAAGCCACCTAGCGAGCTACAAAGAGATTCAGAGCTGGGAGAGCAGCCTCATTTATTTTAATGGGTGTCAATAGACAGACCAAGCGACAGTTTTGAATTCCAACCTCTGTAGGTCAAAAATACGGGAAGTAGAAAAACATTAGGTGACAGATCAGACTTTCCCTTAATTTGTCTGGAGTCTGGTGTTTCCCTGCTTGGAGTATGGAACCAATACAGAATTTTTCAGTGGTGGTTTGTAACATGGAATTTGGCATTTCTGGGCAGAGGGAAATTATTTAAAAGCACTTGCTGAAAAGGGTCCCGCTCCCCAGGAAGCACTTGCCATTCACCACCATCAGCTACCACCTCCTGCATCCCAGAGGACACAGACAGATCTGTAAACTGATTTTCCCTACCCCCACGACTCCAGCTGCCTTCAGACTCTGTGCAGTCTAGCTTCAGACACACAGCACCTCCAAGGGTGGCCTATAAAAGCCCCCAGACACCACAAATCACTCACAACTTGCTGCCTTTCCTTGTGCAAGGTCCCCCAGAGAGAAAGCAAAGCCTGTTTTCTCACTTCCCCCAATACTCCCCTTCCTCCCCCGTAGTGCTCTCTCCTTCACCAACCCTCCAGAGGGAGGACAAGAGAGGACTTTCCACCCTAACCCCAACACTGCCTTGTGTAGCAGGCTTCCCAGCTCTGCACAGTGTTAGATGATAGTGAAATGGCTTCCTGCCTGAGAAATGTCAAAACGGCCCTAGGTTTTGCTAGACTGGGCTACACAGTGAATGTGAATGACTTTCTCTCCCGGTGGAGGTTAGCGTAGATGGGAGAAATGGCTTTGCAGAACCCAGAGTGAAATAACTGTACAGTGTTTGTTTTGGGTCTGAGCTGCTGATGTGAAAACACTGTTAAGTAACGCCAAGCATAAGAATACTGGCACTTCACAGCTGGGTGTCATTTCCCAGTCGCTCACTTAATCTGCAGGACACACACATAGTGTGGCACTCAAGGAGAGTTTTAACAAGCGTTAAAATAAATTGCTGCAAAGATTCTGACAGCAAGTCTCTGCTCTTCCCCCATTGAATCACGCTGTCTCATTTCACACTATCTGTAACATTTCAGGGATGAAATGGCCTAAACAAGACAATCGTGAAGCGCAAAAGTATGAGCTTTATTGATCATGGCTGCACCTACAGGAACTACCGATGTCCTGTCCCAGCGCTCACTGGGCTAAGGCTAAAACCAGGAAAAGAGTCTCTGAAGATAACGTCTTGTCTGATTTTTTTTGCTTGTTACAGAGGGTTTGATCTACTCGTTGTCCACATTAATGACATTGTCCACAGGGCATTTGTCCTTTAGCTTCTCTAGAAGTTACTGTTGCAGAAAACATAGTTAGATGGTGGCATCCTACACCATCCAGTGCTTAGCTGTACTGGTGCTGCTGCCTGTCTTATTACATGCAAAGTGTAACATGTGTGGCATATTAAGAAATTTAAAGGGGCCGTCCAGGCGGCACAGCTATTCTGAGGGTCAGTGCCATAGCGGCTCTAAATCCATCAATATGCTGCACAGCCAGGGACAATGATTGGCTGCTGCTCCCAGATCTGCCCTATAATGGTTCCCCTGGTTTCTCCCCTACTCCCACTGTAGGTGAATATTATCCCCATCATCGCCAAAGCAGACACCATTTCCAAGAGCGAGCTGCACAAGTTTAAGATAAAGATAATGAGTGAGCTGGTCAGTAACGGAGTGCAGATCTATCAGTTCCCCACGGATGATGACGCTGTCGCAGAGATCAACTCCGTAATGAATGTGAGTAATGCTGCTTATTGCCTTTCCTCTGAATATTGTAACAAAGGAAACTGCTGGACAATGACACATTTTAAAGTGGGTCCTCAAGGGGGTTGTGTGGCTACTAGATCTGTTTTAAAGAGGAGCAGTGCATCTGACAGAGGCCTAAGGCTATTGCTAAAGAGATTTGTGCCTTTTTTAAACCTCACTGTACAGGAATTTAATTCAAGTGTGACTGTTACTTAATCTCATACAGCTCTTATGAGAAGCCATGTTCTGCTCTAAAATAGATTGCATGCTGATATTTCAAGGCTGGGTTTGCAGCAAGTCGAAATATGTTTTGCAATTTTTTTTTTTGTTTTTTAAATGTTTAGAAAAAATTAGAAATGTTATGACTTTAGGGATGAGAAAACAGAAAAGTGTTCAGTTTTTGAAGTTTGGGGTTTTTTTCCCATCCTTTTTCAGAAGCAAAATAAAAAAAGGAGAAAATGGAGAAGAGTTGGAGGGAGAGGAGAAAAACTGAAACGTTTTTGAGTTTTAATTTTTTGTTGAAGACTCAATAGATTTTGAAACAGGAAACTTTGTGCTGAAATTGTTCATCTCTTTATTTAAAAAATAAAAGATCACTTTTCATGGCGGGGAGGGGAAGCTTTGAGTGAAAAATTTCAACCAGCTCTAGTTTAGAGTCTCCTAAACCAAGGAAGCCAAATAAATTGAGCCCAATTTAAAATAAAAATAGGGATGATTGTACTCTGCTATGTTGTTGGGTTTTTTTTAAAGCGAAATTCAGCCCTGGTTTAAGTGAGTGTGAGTCTTGCTAATTTCCATGTATTGGGCTATCTGGAATCTGAATTGTGCTTTTGAGTAGAGTTGGTTGACATTTTTCATCTGAAATAGTTTGTTTGGGGGTTTTTAAACCAAAATAGGCTTTTTCCACAGTAAATTTCCATTTTTTATTAAATGTTTTGGTCTCTCACCAAAAAAAACCCAAAAATGGGAGGGGGGGGTACTAGCAACCAAAAACTGAAAAAATTGGGCAAAAATTTGCAATAAAACAAAAAATGTTTGCCCCATTGGTTGAAATATTTTGGGTTTTGGTTACTGTTGTGTGGTTTTTTGTTTGTTTGTTTGTTTTTGACAAAAAACTGAAAAATGCAGAAAAAAGTTGATGAAAATTAAAATTCTTTTTCTTTTGTCAAAATTGTTCATGGGGAGAGGAAGAGGGAACATTTCCCCATGAGTTCTACTTTTGAGTCTACTTCCGCCTATTAATGAAGGACCTCTGTTAGCCCCTCCCCATTGAAATCCCTGGGAAGCAGACCAAGATTGCAGTATGTTTAACAGCGTGGTGAACTCTGGATACTGGCATAATACCTACCCGCATCTGGTTACCACTATAATACCTAGCTCCTAATGTTTTCTGTGCTCCTTATTCCAGCAAAGCTCCCATTGACTATTGAGAGCTTTGCCGGCTGACCAGCAGGTAATCGAACCAGTCTTGTATCTGTCACAGTAAAACCCTGCATGTGCTGGTGTTTGGGGAAGATCAGCTGTCTGGTGCTTAGTGTGTGGCTGGGTGGTCATTCTGTACTGGTAATTGCCATAACTTATTGCAGCGTGACTTTCCAACCTCCAGCATTAGTGCCACGACAGAGGAGAGAAGCGGTGATGTGAGGAGATTAGTGAGAATGTAACACATGTTCTCTAATTGATATTTGCCTTGGGATGGGACAGAGCGACTGACAGTGCCTGTAGCTCTCTATGTAAGGGCTGTGTCCAATGAACACTATGTGTTCTCAACCAATGCCCTCCTTTATTGCACTTACAAAGCTGATGATGTCGTCTTGATGCCATGTTCCCTAAACGTGTTGCGATTTCCCCCCCGCCCTCACTCTTGGATACCATGTCTCTAATAACTAAACCAGCATGTGATGTGTCCTGCAAACGCCCCATCCTGTGCCTTCATGTGAGCTGCTGTGCAAATCACCACTAACAAATGTCTTTGTTTGTATGTTCTTCAAAGAAGGCATTGTCCCACCCTCTGTGTGCAGACAGGGCTTAGCACACTGGGGATGCTACAGCAGTAAGAACAATCTAGCAGGGAGGGGCCTCTACTTGCTAGCCGTGGAAGCCAGTGATGCTTTATGTGTTGGGAACAGCTGTAGTTTGGAAGTAGCTGTCCAGGGCATTAATAAAATCTCTCTCTAACTGACTCAGTGCCAAAGCCGGTACCTGAACCTGTTGTGCCATGCTCTGGCTCCAAGCCGCACTGCACGGCTCCATGGCAAGCAGGTGTTGGGCACGCAGGGTGCCCTATGCCGTTTCAGAGTGGAGATTGTTTTCACGCTGAGTAACAAAGATTCTGTGCTTCAGATAAATGATTTTGAAGCAGATTTTGTGCCTGGCTAGAAGAAGCTCATGGTAGCTTTGTAAGACTGATGCCTGTGAGAGATTCTAGCGTGTGCACTGAATCCCTGGGCTGATTCTGTTTCAGGCTCATCTGCCCTTTGCTGTTGTTGGCAGCACGGAGGAGGTGAAAGTTGGAAACAAGCTGGTGAGAGCTCGGCAGTACCCTTGGGGGGTGGTGCAAGGTAAGGAAGTCAACAGCAGGGCACGTTTCAGAGCTGTGAAGCCCCTCGGCGTGTGTGTGTGCTCACGCTCTCTCCTGCGCGTCTTTCTTCTACCACCATGTCAGAGTGTGGGTGCCAGGGCAAGAGACCCAAGGATTCTGTATCACCATTCAGGGCTCCTTTGTTGAATCAAGTTATCAGGTGCTTGAACCCTGCCTGAAGGTGCAGTGTGGTTACGGCTGGGTCATACAGGCAGGTGCATTCCCTTTGCTCCAACCAGGCTGGAGCAGGGTTCTAAACAGAGAGAGCTAAGCTCTGGGTCAGAGAGGTTCCAGCTGGGAAAACCCTAGGAGCAGCCAATTATAGGGTGAAAGCTTAGACTGAAGTTTATGATGAGCTATTGTAACCAATGCAACTCAAGCCGTGGAAGGAGAGTTGGCTTTATACAGTGTGTGGGAGCTCTTCTCAGAGCAGGGTGGGAACTTCAGCTGCTCCTGAGGGTCTTTCTGCTTCTCTCTCTCTTCCAGTGATCCTCCCAGCAACAGTGGCTCTGTGCTGAATGTCTAGGTGGGGGACTGTAACCCTCCCTAGCTTGTTCAGGTGCTTCGGAGGCATTCACTCAGTGCTGTGCTGGGATGATTAGAGCAGTACAAGTGCCCTCCCTCGAGCGCTGCTCCTCCTTTCGGAGCCCCTCTCAAAACGCGTGCTGTGCAGTCTGGGCAGGATCTTTCACCTGAGCCCCATGCCGTCGAAGTAACAGCTCAGAACGGCACATAAAATCCAGGAAATATACATTTCCCTTCAACCCGGTTCTATTTCCTTTTTTCCTTGAGTGGGGCAGAGTCCTGGTGACAGAACTGCTCCCACACACCTTTGTGCACATGCCCCATCATCCTTCTATGACACCCATTTCCGTGGCTATCCGTGTATGGAAGGCACCAAGTCCCATAGGTCCTCTCATAGGTCCGCCATTAATTCCTTTTGTGCTCATGACCCTTGCTCTTGGAAATGCTGTCCTAGCCCTAGAACCTGGCACCCTGGTAAAGAGCAGTCTCCTGCCTAGGCAGATGCTTCTGAAACGGAAAGGCCCTGCTTCTGCAATGCTCTCCTGTTGGAAAGCTTCGCTCGTTGCACCAAAGGTACACATTCCCTGAGAGAGGATCTCGCTGGGTTTAATCTGTCCTGCCTTATCCTTGCAATCCTCCCTTCCCCTCAATCCTCCCCCCTCCGCCCCCTGTATTTGCTGAATTTCTTCCCTTCTGTTTAATCAGTCGAGAATGAAAGTCATTGTGACTTTGTGAAACTGCGAGAAATGCTGATTCGAGTCAACATGGAAGATCTTCGGGAACAGACTCACACCCGCCACTATGAGCTGTACAGACGGTGCAAGCTGGAGGAGATGGGGTTCAAGGACACAGATCCTGACAGCCAGCCATTCAGGTGAGTGACCCTCATCTCCCCAATCCATTTCCAGTAGTGATCCTGCAAACCTTCCATCAGCTAGAATCCCCTTGGGCAGAGAGCTTGCAACATCAGGCCACTAGACTGAGACCTGCTAACATTGATTTTGAACCTCTCTGCTGCTTGAGATATTTTTCTCTTTTTTCCCTTCTCCGTCCCCTCTGCCTTCAAGCAATTTAGACGGGCATAGCCTTGCTAGTCACTATTGAATAATACCGTAGTGTCTCATTTGCTTTTTATCCAGCCTTCAAGAAACCTATGAGACCAAAAGAAAAGAGTTCCTAGGTGAACTGCACAAGAAAGAGGAAGAAATGAGGCATATGTTTGTTAACAAAGTCAAGGAGACTGAATCGGAACTGAAAGAGAAGGAAAGAGAGGTGGGTATATCAGAGACCTGCAAGATGAGCCCAAACCACACGTTCAGCTCTGAGGTCCAGATGTGGATGAAGTGTGAGCACTTGAAAGCTGTGAGCTGAACACAGCGAGCAGAGTAACGTAACAGTCTCCTCAAGTAGCATATCCCAGCACCCGAGGATGGGTCTCAAATATACGCAGTGGTATCTAGCTAGATGCTCACATGGGCCCCATCACCGTGGGATCTGGACACCTCACAAACGTTAATGAATTTATCCCCGCAATAGCCCGGCATGGTAGGGAATTATTCCCCCTGTACAGATCAGAGAGGGAGGCACAGAGGATGACATTTTGAAAACTACCTAAGGTCGTTTTCAAAACGACCACACAGCATTTTGGAGCAAGCGGGAGTGAGTGGGAGCTCAGGCTTTGAAACCTAGGGAGTAGGCCAGAGATTCTCAAACTGGGGGTCGCTCAGGGAGTCGTGAGGTTATTATGTGAGGGTCCTGAGCTTTCAGCCTCTACCCGCAAACCCCGCTTCACCTCCAGTATTTATAATAGTGTTAAATATTTTAAAATGTGGTTTTGATTTATAAGGGGGGTCGCACTCAGAGGCTTGCTGTGTGAAAGGGGTCACCAATAGAAAACTCTGAGAACCGCTGGAGTAGGCGGACTTCATTGCCCAAGCTCCAGTTTAAGCTGCAGCTGCACAGTGCTGTCTGTATAACTATTTTTAGAACAGTAGTGCAAGCGCGACTAGCCGGAGCCTGTTGACCCAGGCTGCAGGGGCTCACTCCAAAATGCTGTGGAGACATACCCTAAGTGATTTAAAAGCGTAAGTCCCATTGAATGTCAGTGGGAGCTTAGATTCTTCTGGAAATGTTATTCTCTGTGCCTCCCTCCTCCCCATTCTGTACAATGGGAATAATTGCGCAAGTCTCAGTGAGGTCATAGGCTCCTAAGCCACTTTGATGCTTCTGAAAATTAAGGCTTCTCAGAGGAGCTGGGCACCCACAGCTCCGGTTGGTACCAACGGGGGCTGTGAAAATCAGGCACTTACTATCATGACTAAGATCCCAGACGAAGCCTGTGGTAGAGCTGGGAACTGAACCACGATCTTTTGAGTCCTAGGCCTGGTCCACACTAACCCCCCACTTCAGACTAAGGTACGCAAATTCAGCTACGTTAATAACGTAGCTGAATTCGAAGTACCTTAGTCCGAACTTACCGCGGGTACAGACGCAGCAGGCAGGCTCCCCCGTCGATGCCGTGTACTCCTCTCGCCGAGCTGGAGTACTGGCGTCGACGGCGAGCACTTCCGGGATCGATCCCAGAAGATCGATTGCCTGCCACCGAACCAGGAAGTAAGTGTAGACGTACCCTTAATCCAGTGCCCTGGCCCTAAGACCTCCTTCCCCTCTTGCTGTTCTACATTAAAATGAGCGGCGAGAGAGAGCGATTGGGACAGACAATATTGAGTTTGTCCCGTTGTCTTGCCCTTTACATACAAAGGCTAGTAATATGCAAAGAGCAGGTAGTTTAGGCCCCTGTCTTGCAGAGAGAGCAGCAATTTCAGCCCCTCAGTCCTGTGTTGAAGCTCTGTGACCTCAGTGGGACTCTGCACAGCAGCAAGAGCCTGTGATTGCTGCTCCTTGGGGAAACGTGTGGCCTGGGGCAGTAGCCCAGCAGACGGTCGTGGAGGCGATGCTCATGGAGTCTGTCTTCTACCAGCTACACGAAAAGTTTGAGCATTTAAAGAGGATACATCAGGAAGAGAAGAGGAAGGTGGAGGAGAAGAGGAGGGAGCTGGAGGAGGAGATGAATGCCTTCAACAGGCGGAAACTAGCAGTCGAAACCCTGCAGTCTCAGTCCTTGCAAGCTACTTCGCAGCAGCCACTGAAGAAGGATAAAGACAAGAAAAAGTAAGCGGTTTAACTTAAACCTTTTCCAGCCATTCAAAACATTTTATTCTTTCAACAATGTGGTCGTTTTAGACAGAAACAAACACAATAAAACACCACGCGAATGAAGCTGTAAAGCTAGTAAATTAAAGGGGATTTTAACTCTTAAGCCAGCATCCTTCCGATCCTCCTGAAAGGGTCCGGTTATATCTGCCCCCTATAGAAGCCTTGGCGACTGGAGAGGAAATGGACCTGTCCCTTTTCAGGCCTGTTAAGAATGAGAGAGTCAGGTGACATTTATGCCCACCTCCCTGATGGCCGGTTCAAGGGACTGGCTTAGTCTGTTTAGCCTAGGGAAATGAGTTGTCTCTCTTTCCCAGGAGAGGGAAGAGGAGGATTCCAGAACAACCAAATAGTGCAGTGTCCTTCAGGCCTGGCCTCAGGCAGTGCAATAACATTATTGTGAGCTGCAGGGTTTGGGACTGTGTCTGTAGGATGCTGAAGGGCTGTTGGCTTTGCTGGACAGTAAAGAGTTTAAAAAAAAAAAGGGGGGCACCTAAAAATGAAGGGAAGGTAGGAATGCATCATGGTCTCTTGGGTCTTGTTCCTGCCTATTTGGAATCACTGACCTTTAGATATGAGGAAGATTTTTCTTCTACCCTATGGGCCAGACTCTGGTACCTCTGTGACTGGCCTCTTAGGCATTCCCACTGAGTTCAGCGGTAGTGCTTCTGGAGTAAGGTGCTCATCAGTGAGAATAATGGTTTTCAGAATATATGCGAGTGACAGGGGAAAAGAGAAAACAAGTGAAACAAATGGTCTGCTCCTACTCCCATTGAAGTCCGTCTTCAATGAGTGCAGGATTGGGAACAAAATGGAAAAGGGGTCACCCTAGATACTGCTATACTTCTCCTCTGTTCTAACATCTTACGCTGTTTTCTCCTGCACAGAGGAACTTAAATATTCTCTTTATGTTCCATAAGATTCAGAGCAAGCTGGTGGTAACAGTAACTGATAATTTTGACGATGGAAAGAAAAAGATCAGGTGTATTATTTAATGTGATTACTGTGGATTAACATTTTCCTCATGTGGTAAAAACCAATTCTGGTTCTGTCCTGCGTGCTCTGTGCACATCCTACCGGCAGCTAGACTCCAAGCACTGATTATAAAATATTATATTATAACGAAAGGATCGTCCATTCAAATGTAGCGCAAATTAAGGCCCATATGCTTGTGCATCTCTGAGATCTTTGGGCTAAATTTATTTCAAGCCTTCAAATGTCAGCAATGATTTTGCATGAAAATGATTGAATAATGTCATGGGGCTTTTTAGACAAAAGACAATGGGCCTAATTCTGGCCTCAGTTACACATGTGTAAACTGAAACTAACGTAAGAGAGATCAGAATCTGGCCCTGCCCTTACAGTATAAAGAATCTTTAAGACCAGAATGACTTAATACTCTGCCCTTGGATATAGTGAGTATAGTCCATGGCTGAATAGCTGCCTTTGTTGCAGCTCTGAGTGTTACATAATGTGCTGTACATCTTGTGACTGGAGGATGCTACTAAATGTAGTTCAGGCTGTCACAGCTTAGTGTGTTGATTCGATGACATAGCCTTCAGTACCTGGGAGTTATAATTAATCATCATTAGCAGTACACAATGTGGCCTTGTTGACCACCTCTGCTCAAGAGCTGTATCGATACAGGAATAACAGGTTGAGTTGCATCTTGTCCTGATTGTGTGAGTCGATGCAATAGAAGAGGATGCTGCAGATAAAGAGGGAGGTACATTAAACTGAGAGGGGAAGTTTGCAGGCCTGCCTACTGTTTAACGAGCACCCAAATTCATGGGTGCATTTTAAATAAACATTTAAATCCTGGGTGACTTGGCACTTGCTGCCTCAGCTTCTCTCTCTAATAATTTTGCAGTGTTCAATATTTCATTAAAAAAAACACAAACATGCTAATTTACATATACTTTATGACTTAATTTATTTGAATATGGGATGTGCGCTAATTGCATTCCTCAGTAGCAGTAGTATTGGTGGCCACACTCTGGGCAGGCAGAAGCCAGATGGGTTCGCATCTCAGCCATGATGCATTATCTAGCTCTCCATTTAGAAATAGATATCAAATGTGTCATTATTTAACAGTCGATCTGAGATGTGATTTGAAACACCCTCGTCATTAGCACATGACTGAATAGTCTGAGTTTTGCCACTGTCATTACAAGGTGGTTACAGTCAGAAATGGGACTGTGTAAAAATGACGACAGATTAACAGAGTAAGAATCTAACTGAAAAAATTACAGACTATTTATTCTGGCTGACGTAAGTACTTCTGAATGCACTGGTGGGAGACTGAGCTGGATTCTTTTGTGGTTTGTGCATCGAGCGGCTTGTTAAATAAGTTCCAGTTGTGGGGTCTTTAGTACTAACCGGGACTGAAAAACCAGAAAGATTCTATCTTGAGTCTCAGATTCTGGGTTCAGTTTGGCATTTTGAGAAATATCACCTTTTTTTACTTGACACCTGCTACAGAAGTCATTGTGAGACAATAAATATGGGGGCAAGTCCCAGAATGCTATTTGTACAGAATAGCAAAATGTTTTCTGCTTAAGCAGGATTGCGTGGTACAGAACGTAAGAATCTTGAGCTGGAAAAAGTTCCATTCCCCATTGCCTGCCAACGCTCTGACTTTTTAAATATTTTGTCTGGAATTGTATTTCCATCCCTTTTTTTTGGTAATACCATTATTGCATATCCGTGTGGAGACAGGAGGGAGTGTGGGAGAGCATTAATGTAGTCTTATGTCTCAACCCATCCCACCCAGCTCTGCTCCTATGGGGAATGTTATAATTACAGCTGGTCAGCAATTTTTCACCAAAAAATGCTGATTTGTCAAAACTTGTTGGGAAAAACATTTTGAAATTGTTGAAACATCCCCTTTTGACATTATTTAAATGAAAATTTTTATTTTTTTGGGTCAAAATGACTTTTCCTTTCACAATTTAACTTAATTTATGCTAAACAGGTTTTTTTAAAAAGAGAAAAAGTTGAAGTTGAAATGAAATGTTTTGATTGACCCAAAGAAAAAAAAATTTTTTGTTGATTTGTCAGTTCATGAAAATTTGTGATTGATTTTTTTTCATCCTGATTTGGGATGGGAAAAAATTTCAAGATCTCCTGGAATGGAAAAAACGGTGTCCTGTCCAGCCCAAGTTATAATATGCTTAGTAGTAATCTAAGTAAACTTTTTCCAAGAGGACTAGGAGATTTAGCCACACAAGACCCATTGAAATTAACGGGAGCTGTGTGTTTAAATTCCTGATTATCCAGTGTCTTTAATTTGGGATGTTTCACCAAAAGCTCAACTAGCAAAGTGCCGGAATCCTGATAGCTTTTACCTGTGCAAACAGTGACCTCTGGTGGATACTACTGAAAACATGTTTTGATGCCTCTTCCTGATTGTGCTGTTGGGTTGTGTGTGGAACACTTCAGTCAGGCTGACACTCTATAAAGCTGAATCTGTAGTTTGTACAGAGCACTATCATTCACACAAGAGACCTGGGTTGGATTTGCAGAGTCTGGATTCCTGCTCTCTTAACTGGCAAAGCGGACGATCCAGTTCTGTTATGCTGCACTTGTGCAGTCATTTACACCAGTGAAAAGAGAGAGTAAAATGCCACCAACTCATAATGGTAGTGTTTTACACTCACTGACTACCCAAGCTGCAGGCAATGCCACAAAGGTAGCCCTGAAGGATGCTTTCTCAGCCCATTTGGTGGATGTAGGAGTGGCGTCTGAACAGAGAACCATCCATCTGTTCTTGAACAGATAGATATTCTGTGGGCCTCTGGGAGCGGGAGATAAGTAAGCCCAGGGAGAAGGAATGGGGGAGATAGAGTAGGAATCCTTGGCGGAAATGCTTTATTAATTCTGTTTCATTGAAGTGCTTGTAAGATGGCTCGTTAAATCTGACATTTGGTTTTAAATTTCGGTAGAGTTAATTTTCTTCATAGCTTTGATTAGTAAAATTAGAAATCGGGGATTAAGGATTGCAGATAATCAGATAAAATGTTTCAACAGGGAGGTTGGCTTTCACAAATGCAATTGTTAACCAGATTATGCTTTCACACCACCTTTAGTTTAGGACGCATTTAGGTAGTCCTGAAATGCCAGATCTGTGGTCTCTCTTCTTCATTGTATATGTTTTCACTAGAGTTTGCTTTTGTTTAATTTCCATAACATTAATCCATGCTGTTTTTGTTAATGTTTTTGTTTCTTTCAGTTAATCGCACACAGGCCAAGAGTGGACTTTGTACTTTCATGTGTTAAGTTGCTTGAGTTTCCTACCTTGTGTTACTTCTGTCATAACATTGTGTGAATGGACCAAAGTGAAAGAGAAAATGAGCCTCTTCAGTGTTTACAGTGTAACAATTTATTGTTATCTGTACAGGACTTATGAATAGTTTTTAAGGAAGTAAATGTCATACTGTGTAAATTTTCTGACACAAAGTCAACTAATCCTGAAAATGAGCAGGCTTGTTTTGTTTCAGACCTGATGGGCAAACATCCACTTGTAAAGTGACCATAATTGTTTTATAAGAACTAATGTTACTAATTGATAGTTACTTTACAGATTACATTAATTTTTAATGCTTAATGGGACTCCTGATTTGATTTTTTTCTACATTTGTTATAAGTAGTGTGAAGAACACACTTTTTTTTTTAACAAAAGTCACAACTTGAATAAGTTTAGAATTGAAAAAAAAAAAAAACACGTGGAATTTCCTAACAAGGCCTAAGTGCTCTAGGCTGAGTAACCTACTCTCAGGTCATTTTTTAAAAAAACCCTAATTTCTCTAAACACTTTGTGCCGTGCATAATATAAAGAGAGTGGCAATACAAGTCCTACGACAGCATTTTGATTTCTCTTTATTGCTAACGTGGAACATTTAAATAGGAAGATTTTCCTTTCCTTAGGGTTTGTTATATTATGTGGAACGATGGGATTTTTGTAACTCCACTTGTAACTTAACCAGTGTGTTTTGCTGTCAAGATGTTTGATCATTCATCTTGAACTTATAAATTGTTTCCAGTGTAAAAAATGTACCCATAAACAGATGTGTAATGAACACAAGTAGCCTGATCCTAACCAGGGCTATGTACCCCCAAGTCCCATTAGTCCCCTCCTCTCACCAATTTTTCTCTTTAACACTGTTTTGATATTTGGAAACCATTGTTTAGCCCACAGGGCTGTATAGGGAACAACACTATTTCAGGCAGCGGGCAGTGGCCCACCCTTTCCATGATGTAGGCAAGGCAATTGGTGAATATGGGTGTGTTAGGTAGGTTGTACCTTTTTCATTTAGACATGGTTTGACTTCGCTAAAAATAGTTAGACTCAAAAATGTCATCAGATACTGGGCTAAAAGAAAACAAATATTTTACACTAGCTCCCACTTAGTGCCTTTAGAGTTTTGGTTAACTGTTTCAGCAAACACTGGCTAATTAGGTGTTGATTGTGAGCATGTCCATTTTATTTAGCATTCATTTCTTCTAATCATTTTTAGAGATCTCTTAGTCTTTAAACAACCGTGCTGGCAAATTCCTCATTTGACTTTTAAATAATGGTGTATAGCCTTGTAATCTGAGCCTTTAGCAGGTCTGTTCAGAGGTAGCATTTAGCTGTATTGTATACTGAGGTTCTTCAACTTGCATATCCTGATAAAGCAGCTTTTTTAATACATGCTCAGGTGTTGAAATATTTTCTTACAGATGTTGGCCTTTTATATGAATATATTGAAAATCATGTCACAGTATTACTTGATATTTGTAAGTAAGAACCTCATGAAAATTATACAGGTACTTTTAAAGACAGGCCATTTTAAAAAGAAAGAGAGTTAATAGTGAGTATTAACACTTATTCAGGACTTTGCTGAGATCTGACCATTTAATTTTAAGGCTGTGCCTCTTTAAACTAAATATATTGTAAAGAATAACTGTCAAATGTTGAGGGTTAATATGTTTTTTAGAATAGATGCTCAAAGAATATAGCATATTGTTACATACACGACAATCCTAGCACATGATTCGCTGAAAATAGTCAGGTGGCAAATAAGTAGAAAATCATGGTATTCTTAATCATGTGAGAAGTTCCATAAAGATCAGTGGACTAATTACATGAGTAAAGCAATAGCTTCTGGTTTATATTATTTTACCTTCTCAAAGGCCAACAGTACTGAGAGTTGGAATAAAGTTAACTAATTAGATCACACATGCAAATGAATGCATTATGATTGGCTTTTCAGTCAGTAGTTTTCTCCTGATCTCATGCTGCAGCCAACAAGATCATCTATGCAAATATTTTCTTCCTGATTGGCTCATGAGCGATCAGAATACTTTTATTCCTAGAGCTGTAACTATTGTTTCCTTAGTATGTTAGTTAAAAATAATAATAATAATAATGATGATAAAAATAAAAGCTTAATATCCATGGCCATAAGAGAGATTTCCAGATATTTCTGAAGACATTCAGAATGTATGTAACGATATATTAATTATTAATTATTATTATTATATATACGTTGACTTCATGTTGTGGTAAACATCCTTGTCCTTTTAGTTAAATACTGACCTCAGCTTTCCCTTGGTCATTATTAACCTCTTGAATTGATAGACCATAATATTCTCCCCCAACAGAAGTCAATATATGCTTCTTCTTTTGTTAGTACTTGATTTTTCGTTTTTGCCCGAGACCAAATTTAAATGTTTGGTGCATTAAGCTAGTTATGTACTTGCTTTTTATTTAACAAGTTATCAATATAATGTGACACTAATCTCACTCCAAGCTGAAGATTTACCTCTTGTGTTATAGGCTAGAAGAAAATAAAGATTGCTTCAGAAATTATACCCAAAATGAGCAATCCAATTAGAATATTTTTCCTGGTTATTTTTTTAACATACATCTCTAAAGTGTTGGCATTAATGGAAAAGTTATCCATTTTCTATCATTTAAACACCCATTACCGTGTATTGTTTCTGCTTTTTAAGTTAAAATGTATTTTGGATGTCTCTTAATTTTATAAACTTTTTATGTGTGCATGGAGCAGATTCTACACAGAAGTGGTTACTGGGTTTTTTTGTTTTTAATTTGGCAAGAACATGGAGACATTTGTGGAACTGCTCTTTTGTAAAGTTAACATGCTTCTCTGAAAGTGTTGCATTCATTCACTTTGTCATTCATGCTGTTTTTTGCCTTTCAATTCTTTCTGTTCACTTTGTACTTATTTCTTTTATTAAATCTCACATTTATTTTGAGTTTTGTGGTGTCGTTTATTTGACAGTACTTTTCTAAAACTTCTATTCTCTAATAGCATCCTAATGAAATAACAGTGTAATTATTGCAAGCTTACCCAAATACAGTATTTGTTTTCTGTTATGACTTTGAATCATAGAATATCAGGGTTGGAAGGGACCTCAGGAGGTCATGTAGTCCAACCCCCTGCTCAAAGCAGGACCAATCCCCAGACACTTCATCTCAATGTTAATGGAAGCTACATACATTTATGCAGGGGCACAATGTGCCCTTAGTTCACTCAGCAACCCTAGAAAACAAATGCACACAATTATTTTGGAGAGACTTGCTAATTAAAAATCTAGCTGGAGTCCTTTTCTGAATGTATCTTCCATGGGGCCCTGCTAATTCTTAAATCAAGTATAACGTGAGGAATTAGTGTCTCAGTCTGTTTGTCCTAAGCTACTGGACTCAGAAATTATGGTTGCACTTAATAAGTAACAACCTTAATTCCAGCCTAAGGCAGAATTTGACCTTAACATGCGACACTTGCTCCGGTTGTGTTTTTGGCCAAAGCTGTCCTGACCTTTAAAAATAAAAAGTGTTCCATAATAATTGGTGCTTTGGGGATTTGAATGGACAAGAGTGAAAGAAAGAAGGCATGTGCTGTGTGCAGATGACCATTGACCAACCTTTGGTGGCCTTGATGATACTATTGCAATCCGGCCTGGGAGCCCAGCCTGGATCACAGAGTTAGGAATTGTTAAGTGTTGGAGTTATTCGAATTAGATGAGTACACTTCCCACAGAATCCCAAGCAGATGGAAGTGGCAGCAAATGTGACTTAATCACATCCTAAACTGGAATTTAAAGAAACTTTGGCCTATAAAGTCTCTGTGTAAAGAGGGTGACGGAAGAGGGTACATGGTTCTTTGGTAGCTGCATTGGTAATAATTAACGGTGAACACTTTGTGACCTGGTAAAATATTTCTCAGGGTGGCTTCTCTCTCTCCCACCGAAGTAACCTTTATAATAATAATTTGCATTTCTGTACCATCTTTGAAGGATCTCAAAGCTTTTTTATAAACATTAGTGAATGTTAAGCCTCACTACACCCAGATGAGGTAAGTATCATCTGCAGTTTATTGATTGGGGAAGATAGAAAACAAGAGATCAAGCAACTGGTCCCTAAGGTCACACAGCAAACCTATATCTGGCTCTGCAGCAAAACCCAGATTTCTTGCCTCCCAGTTTTGTGATATTTAAGAGGGAGGTTTGTGTAGTGGTTATGTGTATGGAGTCTCTAAGGCACAGACAGGTTTGGCCTCTTGGTACTTAATCTTAGAAAATTGTTTTTTTCATTGAACTAGGTAGTCTCCAGAGGTCCTCCATTATGGTTAAACTTGAGTACAAGGGAGACGGGCTCCACTTTCCTTCTGTCTCTGTGGGATATCTTTATTTTGGAGATTTTTTTCAGTGTGAGGATGGTCACATTTCTCCAGCATTACCAGTTGATTTAAAAATCCCAGTTCCAACATGAAATCTTCCGCAGATATGTCACCGTTCAAGTCAGGTGTGCCTTGTGCATGCCTAGCGCTGCATGTTACCAGCCTATGTGCAACTTTAGGTTTTGTGCTACTTTGACCTTTTGTGCTCTCTACACTTGATGCAATTTACCTGCAACTTAAATATTGACTCTCTCTTGTTCTTTCTGTAGCTTTTTTAGTCTTCCCAGTGCCTGCTCCATAACATCAGGAAGACATGTTAATTAGAAGATTTATTAAGGCCAAAACATCTCATGCAGAAGAAATTAATTGGTGCTTTCACCTTTATGCTTGCACTATATTGCACAGAAGAGAGTATATAGCAAGGACTAAGACATACTGTATCTTTTGATTTGGACAAGTTCTCTTGAACAGGTTTCTTGATAAATGAAATCTAAGATACTCACTAAAAGATAAATGGCTAATTACGGCTAATGCATGACAAGCACTAAAACCAAGATACTAATCATCTCTGGGGTTAAGAACCCATACAAAGTAATCATAAGCATTTACACTGTTAAAGTTTCCAAGTAGCAGAGGAACCGACTTGGTGTGTTAGCATGAATCAGATTTTCAGCTTGCTGCTTAAGCTACCATTGTACAGTAATGGGATTTTGATTTGTTCCTCTTAATGTGATTTTTCGATTGTAATTAGAGAAGTTTCTAATGTCCTTAACATATCAGCCGGATTCTAATATTTCTTAGCAATAACTACTTTGTATAGTTTTTTTTAATGTAGATTATCAGTGAAAACTTTTATAGCCAAAAGAATCCCTTTATTTGTTCAATTTTCCCAATGATAACACATGTGCCTCATATTTAAAAATCCTCTCCTAAAACTTCCTCTGTTCCCAATTTCTGTGCTTGCACCCGATTCTTCAGTTCCAGGTAATATTGGATTGCAATTCCAGAATCCTTCTCTATCTGCAAATAATCTATTGATGTGTTGAGTGATAATGGAACCATTTTAAAGGACAACTAAATGTAATTACGGTAGTTAATGGCGGGGATTAGTTTTCTGCACTAGGGCCTAAAGCTAGAAATCTGAAAAATGTAGGGTTCAGGGTTGTAGGTTATATGTTTCTGCCAGAGGGCCACTTCCCCTAAAAGCAAATACTGTTAAAAGACTACACTTTCTCTGCACCAAACCAAATGTATAGAAATACGCAGAAGCCCATTTTTTATTTCTGTTTAAAAACATGCATAAACTAGTTACAGGAATAATCTTCATTGCACCAAAGGTAGGTTTAATAAAAAGCTGAATTGTGAAATGAATATATACTTTAAAAGTGTACTTTATAGTAAACCTAAATATGTTCAGTGAAAAAATGAAGCCATGTGTCCCGATTCATAACCTTAGCCATAAATCTAGTTCCCTTTACCCTGTTTGTCTCTTTCAAAATAGATAAGAATAAAAACCTGATAGAAGCAGAGTCGGGGCTAATAGGGAGCTGGTTACAGCTCCCTGATTCTCTCTCTCTCTGGGGTGCAGGTTTTCAGCAACATTGGTGCTGCTCTAAACTTTCCTAGCTATACACCAGATGAAGATAGCCAGAGCACATCCTGTTCTGGCCACTATCCCTGCCCCAACACATGCCCTGCAGTAGGGCTGTGAGGGGGTGGGGGCAGGAGCTAGCTATGCTGGCCCTATGCCTGCTTGGGGGCTCCCTTCATCTGAGGGCAGTCCCTGGCACATGTCTCGAGGGAGGTTTCCACTCTCTTTGTAGCACTTGAATGGTGCAAAGAGCCAAGTGGAGCCAGTGAGCTGGCCCACAGGATGGAAAGAAACGTAGCTTTCTGTGATCTCCACAATGTGCCAAATCTTGGAGTCTGTCACGAAGTGCCCATTCAACAGAATGGACCCAGAATTTGGATTAATGAGCAAACGTGTGTGTGCATATTGAGACAGGGATAGTGCATGTGTGCTGCCTGCTCCAGAGAGGGCTGAGAGTTCTCATTGTCATGACAGGCACTGAATGCTCCCATCACCAGAGCATTGGGGTGCCTTTTACACTCGATCACAGAGATACATTTACTGAAAGTCACAGGCACATACCCTGGACTCCCCAGCAATGACCAAAGCAAACTCCCTGAGGTACCAGATCCTGGCAAGTACCTGCTGGGAGACTTACTGTAAGGTGAATCTCAACTCCTACAGTCAGTAAAGAAAAAGAAGAAGAAAAACCTAGGCAAGTGCATTCCTCTTGCATTGCCCACCATTGTCTGCTCCTGCTCACATAACAGTCAATAGCAAAATGCCCATGCATGCCAATGGGAGTGGGATTGGGGCCAAGAAGCGGCCAGATTCTGAGAATTTATTTATTTTTCAGTGACGGTGAATTCAGAGCTGGCAGCCTGCCTAAGATTGCCCCTCTCACTGTCTCATTTGGGTCCTACCCTGGGGGTGACAGTCTGTGTCCCTGCCTGCAACGGAACAAGTTTTACCTGGCCTTTTACTATATTTTAAATATAAGTGTGTGGGTTGTTGTTTTTTTTAAAACAGAGTAACTCCGTAGACAAGTCTTGAAATAAAGATGGAGCTCTTGCAAAGGTAAATTAATCCTGATAGTCTCATAGCTGGACAGATGGATTGAAAGTGAATACTGTTGAAAAGTCTGTGTAATTCTTGTTGGGAGGCCATGACTACATCTTTCAAGAAGAAGAATGCAGTTATAATAACTACAAGCCTAGCAGAGAAAAAGACTATGGGAGACCTGCTGAAAACTCCTAGAGGGTGCTGCAGTACCAAAAGCAGACGATGAAGGGTCCTCTTCTGCATTGTTAGAATACAGAACATTGAACCATGTGCACCATTATGTTACTGAACTAAAAAGCAGTGAAGACAGGTTAAAAAGAATTGCATAGACAAGCCAACAAAACTAATCTAAAACTGATATAGAAGGAAACATTTTATATAAAGTATAATTACAGTAAGGAACGTGCTGTCTATTAAGACAAAAGAGCATAGTAGGGTTCAAAAAAGGATTAGGCGTTTATATGATATTGTCAATTACACTAAGTAGGGTAAAATGTATAAGTAATATCAACCCCCCATGCTTCAAAACATAAGCCAACCACTAACACTCTGGTGTTTGGGAGAAGACTTTTTTCACAGGTACGTTGCTGCATAATTTTCTACTTTGAGGTTTTTCACCGTCTCTTGAAGCATTGGGATTGGACACAGTTGTAGACGGGATATGGGACTAAATGTTATGACTGTTCTTACTTTCCCCCTTTAATAACAGTAACATATTAGCCCACTGTAGCCATGTACTTTTGCTTCAAGTTTCAGCACATCTGTTCCTTTCATAAACCAGTGTAAGGGCAAAAGAATTTTGAATCTCAAATCTTTCTTCTTTATTGCTCTGCTTCTGGATCTCTTCTTTGTCTGACCACAGGAGTTTCCAAATATGTGTAACTGTAAATTACCTTCTCTTTTAGATTAACTTGCAGCAAGTAGTGATCAAAGGTTGGAATATTATATGAAATGCCCTGATGCTAGTGGATACAGGTCCATAGCAAAGCATCTTTACATTTAGATCTGATTGTTTGTAATATGCTTTATTAACTGTGGTATATAGCCAATCTCTGTGGCACACATTTAATGAAGGAGAAACGTGACCACATTGATGGGAAACTATTTCACTCTGTATGCATGTGCTTCTACGTTCAGTGCATGTTCAAGTTTTGATTCTGATTCTGAATCTCAAACTGCTTGGAAGGCAACAGTATCTGAAGGATTTATCAGGAAACGGCTTACAGGCTAACCAGTCCCACAAATTACTTATAGTAGATGATTTCCTATGTTATGGCACGTCTGTGTAAAAGGTACTTGTTACTGTATGTTTTGGTGTGTGGGAGGTCTAACCAGGGTAAGGCAAGAGGCAAAGATGACCCCATCTTTGATAGTTGATGTTCATTATCCAGGATTTTAATTAACCACCAGGCTGCCTTGGCATAGGTACTGCCCATATCCATCATTATGGAGCTCACTTAGAACTGTCCAGATGCACTTTGGACAGTTTTGTTTTTAACTGGTGTGGAGATGTGCCTATTTGAATATTTTAGTATTAAAAAAAACCTTTTCCTAATACAAGAAATTTCAGAATTAAATGAAAGAACAGGAGTACTTGTGGCGCCTTAGAGACTAACAAATTTATTTGAGCATAAGCTTTCGTGGGCTACAGTCCACTTCTTCGGATGCATTAAATTAGATACCTAATGCAAAAATCAGCTTAGAAAGGTTTGCGTTAGGCATTTATCATACCTTCAGACATTGACCTATTTTGCAGTGTGCAGAAGTTGGGACGTGTCATTAGTTGTGCATTGAAGGCTTACAACAAAAACAAACCTCACCCCTCCAGTTGAATGCTATCCTTGTTGTGCTTTTCTGCTCTCTCAATCTGCTGGAGAACAGCCATGGTTTAGTTCTTAGGGCTTGTCTACACTGCAACATTGTCGACCAAAATTTTGTCTTTCACGGGTACTTAAAAAAGCCCCCCCGCGAAAGACAAAAGTTTTGCCGACGTAAGTGGTAGTGTGAAGGCGGCTTTGTTGGCAGGAGCGCTGCTCATGGGGTGGAAGTATTTTGTCAGCAAAAGTGCCGACAAAATACTGACAGAGCGTTTACACATGCTGACTTTTAGTGACAAAGCTGTGTCGACACAGCCTCGTCGCTAAAAGCTGCGTAGTGTAGACAAGCCCTTAGTGTGCCATTAAATGCTGTTTTACACCAGGAAAAATTGCCTGCTAAATACACCATTCAAAAGAAGAGGGTGTGCCCACAGGACTGAAAAACTCCATTCTGTCTCTCTCCCAAGACCAGTTGGAAACAGGACCTTTCTGATCACATAGTGAAAGTGTTTTGGCTCATTTTCCCATATGACTCAATTGTTGTGGTTTGATGTTAGCTGAGGGATTGAACCTTAATGTGAACGACCAGTGGCCAAGCTCATCCCACAATGATGCATTAATGTCTGGGAGTGAATGGAAAGCAGCTCAATTTCCAAAATCCCAAACTGCCTTTCCCTTGTCCAGGGCAGGATAAAGCTGCCGAGCCTTGGTTTGAACGTTTGAAGGAGGCTAAATCCGAAACAATTTGTGTTTTGCTCAGACTTGAGGGGTGAGAGCAGATCCACGCCTTTCCACCTTACTGGACAAGGTGCTCTGTCCTGCTGAGCTATGTTGCTCTTTGGGAATATTCTATAATTAGTCTCTGGCATTTCTTTACAAGGACTGTCGATGTGGAAACCCAGGCTAGGCCATCCATACAATCAGCAAAGGGATCCAGAATCAACCGTGGTATACTTCCCCCACAGTCTTCCCCCCAAATTCTCTGTTTCCCTAATTACAGAATTAAGTGGTAATAACATACCTAAGGGCTCAGGAAGAGTTTTTTTCCACCACCAAAACTTCACCCTGTATTAAAATAGAGAGAAAATACTCTTGAAGCCAGGTTCTGCTCTCAGTTATCCCAGTGTAAATCAGGAGTAATTCTGCTGAAGTCAATAGAGCTGCTGCAGTGGGGTAGGAGAGAAGAAAACCAGGCCCTTCTCTCATATGGTATGTTGCAATAATATTCTGCATCCAGATCTCTCCTGGTGTGACACATTGGCATAGGAGAACATTCTACTAAAGAACAAACCACTCCCTCCACAAACGAGTGTCATTAATTATGATCCTCACAGCGCTCCATGAGATAGAGAAATCAGTATTTTATCCCCATCTCCCAAATAAGGAAACAGACACAAAAGTTCAGCAACTTTCCCAAGATCACATGGACGTCAGTCAGTCAGTAGCAGAGCCAGAATTAGACATGAGGCGTTCCTGATTCTCTGTCCTATGCTCAGTCTGACAGCCCAAGCTGCTTCTCTGCTAGAAACGTGTTACTGGCTGTTTTGGGTTAGCGGAAGCTTTGATACTCTTGGGTAAACACCACTGAATATACATTTTCCCCATAGGTTATGAGAGACCCATGCCTGGCTTTACACAGGTATAAATATGCACACGCCAAGCCTCTGGCAACATAGTGGTGCTGCCAAAATCAGCTCTAACCACACCAGACCTTCACAAGCCAGTGCAAAGCTGGCTGCATCAGTACACTTCTGCCCAGGAGCAATGGCAGGTATAACCTCTCTAATAAAGTGGTTCTTTAATCTGATAATGATACACAACAGTTTAGCCAAAGCTGCTATTGCCGCAATGATTTGGCAGCGGAGTACACTGATGTCCTTCATAATACCGTGAAGAGAGACCAGTGCAAATCTGGCTTGGAATGAGTGTAATCTGTGCTTGATGTGGACTTGTACCAAAAAAAAAAGGGGGGGGGGGGCGGCAAAAGGAAAAATACTGATCCATGAAATTGAACTTGGCAACATGATCCTAAATTCTGGTATTACTGATCCTTAGGATGCTTGACTAAACAGTATACACAACCTTCCCGTGCGGATTAGTTGCTCAGTCAATAAGGGAAGAGGTGCTAACAAGCCCAGACTGTATTCTCTTACAGGTGTGGAAATTTACATGCATCGCATAACACCAAAGATAATACTGTCTTCCTTAGAGCTCGGGTCAGACCATTGCAGCAGCTCTTCTGTTCTTAAAAGAACAGCAAGTATGTCTGAGCGATATAGCGTGGGGTTTTATAAGTTCTAATGGATGATCTTTACATAGATAACATAGCCATGGCTAGCTGACAAGTGACATTTTGTTTGTCTGTTGAGGCTGTGCAGAAGTCTAACAAGTACATTTATGATACAGCTGTAACATTAGAATACGTGTCTGGGAGATGATGCATGCTCCTAAAGGTACAGAGCTGCCAGAATACCTTTGTTGCAATGGGCACTCGTTGTAGATTTTGCTGTTCACTTTTAGTGTCAAGTCACGCTCCTAATTTGGGAAATGGTGACATCTATGAATAGGCTTTTCAGTGTGAGTTTGCCTTTTAGAATGAAGAAACCGTATACAAAGTGGGATAAGTGCCATGGACCAGAATACAGAGAGGTTAAAATTTGGCTGTGTTCAGTAGTGTAGGATGAATTGTCCAGCTGAGAGTCAAGAAACTACCCACAAGCTCAAAGCTAGACAGGAGGGAAGATGTGCAATGTGTCTGAGTGTTTTAAGCCCAGTTACAGCTGTGCCACTGCTACTGAGGATGCATAACAAACAGCATAGAAAATGAAATGGCCTTGGGACCAAACTGTCCCTTGACAAACACCCCCTCAACCCTGTTGCCTTTAAGGGGATTGCATGGAGTCGCATCAAGGCAGATTCTGGCCCTATTTCAATTTTAGTACATTCTTAACCTTAAGGAACACACTCAGAAAACCAGAACGTAGATTACAGTTTATTTAATGAAAACTACAAAAGATAACTTGCCTCTTTAAAAGCCAGGCAGTCAAGTCACAGTTTGTGATAGAAAAGGAAGGTGCTGCTTTTTGTTTTCTTTTTCTTTTTTTGGTCCTACCACAAAATGAAAACCTTCCTTATGCTACTTAGGCAGGATTAATAAATAACATTCCAAATCCCTCCATAAACTAGCCCTCGAGATGCGTGGAAAGGCTTGTAAACGGTTTTCTCTTCTCGTACAGTGCATCGTTTTTAAATTCCCATTTCAACACTTATTTACTACATCCTTGCAATCAGACAGACTTGCAAACCACCTTGCTCAATCTGTAAGGAGGGCTGTGGTTTAAACTAGTATAAAGCGCAGCATTCACAGTTTGTGGTAGCCCTTGCCTTGCCGTACAACTCCATCATGTGTTCCAATGGTTGTCCAAATGCACTCAGACTCACATCTCTCACTTGCATTTATTCATCAACTTGCTATAATATTTTTTTGGTACATTTAGCACCATATTTTTGCAGTTTAAAAGAAATTTAGCTTACACACCCGCGCATACGCGCACACACACACACACACAAAGCTGACCTTACCACGGTGCTTACGCAGTCAACATTTTAACAGAACATTTCTAAAACTAAATCTGTTAATTCAGCCACTAACAGCTTTGAGCCTGCACAGCATAGCTGCGGGAGATGCTTCACATAAGCACAAGGTAAAAAGAGATGAGCAGGACAAGGATTGCCAGGAAACCTCATCCTTCATTAAGGAGAATGCTGCTGCAAGGCTTGAATGAGGCTTGGGTAAACCTTCTAGTAGTATGAGGATGGCACTTACATCCAGGTCTCTGCTTAGCCCCACCCCATTTTTACCCTCAAGCAACTCCGGGGCCCTTGCTCTGATGAGTTATGCCTGATGCTTAGCCCTACCTGCGCTCAGACAAAGGCACGCAACTAGCGTTCATACTGGGCCACAACTTGCAGGATCAAGGCCTAATCTGTTTTCCCTACAGTATTGTTCTGATTACACTTTCACATTAGTATACAAAAAAAAATTCACTTAAAAGTGCTGGCCCCCATTTTAAATAAAAAAAAGTAACAATCACCCTTTCAGGACTCATCCTTTAAAACATTTGCCAGGCTGCTTTAAAACTGTTACAAACTACAGAAGTCAGTTTAACTGCCTCACTGTGGAAATTAGTAGTTAAGGCAAAGAACCAAATGTTTTTAAAAATATATAAATTGTAAAAGAAAAGTTTAAAAAAAAAAAAAAGACAGTTTGCATGCTACAATATGAACAAAATTCAATTGCACCACATAATCTGTGAAGGTCTGATGCAAAACCCACTGGAGTCTTCCCATTGGTTGCAATGGAATCTGGATCAGTCCCTAAAAGCTTGATTCTGAAAGGTGCCAGGGCACTCAGAGCATTTTTTGAGTTCAAGATCAGCCCTTAAGTAAAATTTCCTACATAGAGGCTTAGGCTGTTCTCATGACACATTTTTGTTCACTGTTAAATCAGAAGTTTGGTCCCACCTAGGAATATTTCAGTAGACCTAATGGTCCATGCAATGAGTGCTCCCTTCCCCACAAGGCAACTCACCTACAGCTGTTCATATTATGGAAACCGCTTGTAGAGGAGAACAATGTTATAGTCTGGAAGGGCTGAAGTCACAATGCATGCTGGGAGAGAGCCTAAATAATAGCTGCCCAAGGAATGTTGGTTCCATCAGTTCCTCCATGTGCAGTGTGAAGCCCCATCTGCTGAATTTAGATCCCTGAGTTGTATGACTTCAGCTATTCATAGCTGTTGAGGTTTTTACCCAGCTTTATGCTCAGATCATACAAAAATGGTGGGGAAGTAGCAAACATTGTTTTAGGACACACTTAAAAGGCGGCAAGTTAATGTTTTTGGCATTGCTCTATCCAAAACAAGGAATGCTTTCATTTGACAGCATCTAGCATTCCAGTCATCTGACCTATTGGCAACTGCATTTGCTAGTTCCTACACAATTATGGCCTCCTCTAGTTAATTTCAGGTGGCTGTAATGGAGGACAAGGGGAACTACTTTGTCCTTGCCTCAGATTATTGCATGAGCCAGTGATGCTGACCCTTCCACCTTCTGGGACACCATCCTCATTGTATAGGTGCCTGAATCCATCATAGAATTCATCTGTCTCCATGCTGTCTTCATGAATTTTGACGGAAGTAGGTGTGAAAGTTGCTGGAACTGGCTGACTCACAATGACCCTTGAACTAATTTGACTTGAATTCTTCCATTCAGAATAATAGTAGGGTAACTTTTCCTCGGGATGAGCTCGGATGGCTTGGTTGGCAGGATTAAAGATATAAACAGCATTGGATGGTTGTAAATGTATTAGCTGCTGATCCACAAGCTCTTTACAATGGATGAATTTGGTGCTACTAACCTGTAATGAAAGATACAGAACTGTTTTTCTCTAGTTTGTTAAATGATTCTGTCCTCTGGTCAAAGCTTTAATTGATGTGCAATTCTAAGGAAGCTCAGTGAAAGGAAAAAAACCCATAATTTTCCAGTATACAAGGCTTATAATAATAGCTTAGCATTTATAGAGCTTCTCATCAGTAGCTCTCAAAACATTTTACAAAAGGTGGGTGAAAATTATTATCCCAATGTTACTGATGAGGAAACTAGGATGTAGGGGGTTCAGTCACTGATGAGCCCAAGGTCACATGATGAGCAAATGGCAAAGTTAAAAACAGATTCTAGGTTTTTTGACTCCCAGACTACCTCCCTACTCACTGCACATGTTCTTAATGAGCACATGTGTGTCCTGTAAATCAGAGAAAATGTCTCCATTTCAGGACAAACCGAAATGCCCAGGAGGTAGGGTGTGGCCTTCATCTATCCATATCTTCAAAAGACTGTTTTTAGCTGAAGTAAACGCACTGACAGATCCTGGCATTCCTAAATCATATAAACGGACAGATTTTCAATCCTGCTCAGCATCCAGCAGTTCCCATTGAGAACTGTGGAGAACCTCCTCCTCTCTGAGAGCAAATGAGCACTGAGATGTCTCGAAAATTGGGTCTAATGTGATCAACCCACCTTTCACAATAAAAGACCCCCGTAACAAAATGCAGTGTGCTCTCTCCTCCAGGAGTACCTAACTCCCATTAACATTAAGGGGGTTGGTATCAAAGGGAGAACAGACCCTGACATATACATGCACTCCTGAGAAGTACATTAAAAACGTGCAATGTTGGTTGTAAATACACCGCAAGCTTTATTCATTTATCTGTGCGCTGGCCTCAAATTTGTGGTTTGAGGCCATTTTGACTCCTACCTGTGCTTTTTTTAGCAGATCAGTAATAACAGGAAACCAGTCAGGAGTCAGCCTCTCCAACTCTAAGGTGATGATCACCAAAGCCAATGTGGAGCCCTTAAACTGCAGTAGTTGGTGGCATGCCATACAGTGCTGTAGCTGTTTGGTCAAGAACGCAACATGGCGGGAAGGATTCATCTGAGGCAGCCCATTTAGTAGATGGGGCCAGTTGGACATCACCATGGCATGGAACTGGAGAGAAGATAAATATATACATACATATATATAAACAAAAATAGCAGAGGTCAACAGTGAACTTTGTACGTTTCATATGTTATTGACCAGAAGTGCAAACTAATTTCAATCCACATCAGGAAGTGTAGAAATATTTTCCCTGTTACCATGTGTTACTTGGTTTGTGTTGTACTTGCCAACCATCAAACTGTTTTAAAGCTTATAATGAATGTAAAAGGTCTGTGTTTTCTAACAAATTCTGAAGTCACTGCATTATCCTGACTGCCAACAAAAGACAAGTGGTATTCAGGCCAGCAGATAGGAGTAAATTCAGTTGTAATGCTTTTGTTTCCTCAGTAAATTCACAGTCCAAGCACCTGGCTATGATAGGTGGTTTTCAAACAATCAGCAGCTTAATATGGTTTAAATATCCATCCATTACCATAAAAAGAGAGCCCAGGGTATGTTCATATCACGTGATTTTTGCCTTATAAACACATGATCATTTATTTAAGAAAAGTGTAATTGTTTCTATGAAGTGTTTAGCAAATAATGTGACTAAGTGCCAGATCAGTATGGTCTAATTGCCCAAAACTGGGGTCAAGTTTCAGTGGGGGCAAGAGATGGTTTGAGAGGACCTGTGTGTGAAATGTAGCAAAAATTCCGACAGCTTTCTATGTACAGTATTAATAGAATGGAAATAGTTAGAAATATTTTTGCAGTGTGTATTTAAAAAAATAAAAATGGAGTGTAGTTGTGCAGTACAGGAAACTTTTTAAAGTCCATTTTAGTTGTCCTTTAAAAATAGGGGTCTGGTTGAATAATTTTTAAACAAAAATTAAAGGTTTTGAATAGCAGTATGTTTAAAAGAAATTGACATTTTTCACTGTAACATTCTTCAAAAGACTTGCAGATAGCTAAGAATGTGTGGCTTAAAAGTCACTGTGGAAGGGGTGTGTGTGAGCGCACGTGCATATGTGTTTTCTAGTCTTATTTGGTAAAAGAGCTGTTTCCTTAAACGAGAAACAAAACTAGTTTAGAGTTTTGCAAAATTCTTAGTGCTTACAATGTTTAAGAAATCCATAGGTGTCGCTGTGTAAAGATCCCAGTGAAGCTTATCTAGTATAATTCTTTCCATTCTCAAAATCTCAGCTGGAGAGCATTTACAACCACTCCGCACTGCAAGCTTCTTCACTGATGGTATTATCTGTGAAAATTGAAAATAATAATAATAATAATAAAGAAGCCACCTTACTACACAACGTTGTGTGCGACCTTTTTTGTCTGTGCGTGCACAGGGATCTGATTAACACACAGGTGCCTTGAGGAGCCAAGAATTGTTTAAATTCAGGTTACCTGATTTCTAAATACCTCCTGACAACACCAAGAGGGAATGTGACCCTGTTGAATATGAAATTCAAGTGCACTGCTTCCCCAGCCTTATTATTTTGCTGTTGTGACGGTCTCTCTGAAGCCTCCTGCTAGCCTGTTTCTCGGTGCTTTTTCTTTATTTGTGGTTCTCTTATTTCCTGTGGCCAATGACTCAACTTCTCCTGTCTACTGGGAAAATATTGCAAAGCACAGCCTTACAGTATGTACTGTGTGAAGGCTTATGTGCATCTCTGCAGAGCATTTCAAGGATGCTGACATGTTCAAGGAGAAACACACTTCTGACTCTAGCATTTACAATACCGAGTTCTTCTATTTCATGACCTTTAGAAAGGCCTTGAGCCCAGAGCTCTTCTCCTTTCATTACAGTTTGAAAAAGAAAAGCTTTGGCCACATTTAGATAACGAAGAGGGGAGGATGCAGTCTATGTTCTTCAAAGGCAATTTTGAGCTATTATTACAAGCCTTCGATTTTTTTTTAAACTCTAAATTTGAAATGCAACTAGTTCAAAATGGTTTACATGATTTTTGAGGTGTACTTTCAAAATGCTGCAAGAGGTTTTAGCCACATGATTATAACTAGGTAATTATCTCTCAGAGATTCTCTCATATCCAGGTGAGCAATTGCTGATTTAAATGTTTAATGAACGGACTGGGAACCAACCCATGTTTGAGTTATCTGCCCCAAACCACAGGGACTTAATTGGATGGAAGTCGAGCCACATCTTCTACCCTCAGGAAAATACATACCTTCTAACCTTCCTTTGAAGAACTATTACCCTGTCTTGGCTTCTTTAATCTCCCAATTTCCCATCACAGCAGAACAAGTGAAGGACAGAGCTTTAATAATATACATCTTTCATTCAAGGGACTCATGAAACTTTCCAAATGATGGTTAAGCAATATCAAGACAAGACAAGTGTTATTGTTATTAGCTAACCAAAGGACAGAGAGGATAAATTGGTAAAAGCCTGGAAACGTGAATGACTCAAGAATGACCAGAAGTTGATTTACTGTATTTAAATAAAACATACAGACCTCATCTTCTTCGTTGGTTTTTGCTGCAAGGACGAGGCAGGTAATTGCTATGCACCGAAGGTATTTTACTTGTGCCTGAAGGGGAAAGAGCAAAACACTGAGCATAGAAGACAACGTTCTAGATGAAAATAAACAATGGTCATTCAGAGAGAGAGGCCCAAATCTTCACCTTTAGTTTGCATTAAACCTGCTTTGACCTAAATTGTAGTTTCTATTAGTAAAAGATAATTTTATGCTCAAACAAAGCAAAGACATGAAAAATTACCATGGAAGGAATCCCCTCCTGAGCGCAGGTATCACGGCATTCCGTACTTAGATCATGCAATACAGTCAGCCCTAAGCTGCAGTGCTACCAGTCACAATGTGATGATTCCATTTATTTATTGTAAATTGATGGGTACTGAATACTAGGCTTGAACTTTTGGCTGATACTCATTGGGGCAGGGATAGCTCAGTGGTTTGAGCATTGGCCTGCTAAACCCAGGGTCATGAGCTCAATCCTTGAGGGGGCCATTTAGAGATCTGGGGCAAAGATCTGTCTGGGGACTGGTCCTGCTTTGAGCAGGGGGTTGGACTAGATGACCTCCTGAGGTCCCTTCCAACCCTGATATTCTATGATTCAATGGGAAATTTGCCATTGATTTCAAGGGCAGAGCGATCGGGCCCGTAGTTTGTGTAAAATAGCAGTGAAAAGTAGTTGCACAAACCCAAAGGCTTCATGTTTATAACTACATTTGGACTATAATTCAGGGGAAATCCCTATTTAGGACAGCACTCAAGTATGTGCTTAAATGAAGCTCCTGCTTATGTCCTACTGACTTAAAGTTTAGCACGTGCCAGGGCCTTGATTGCTATCTGAGTTCTGTGCTTTCTAGAGGTTCACTATCGGAGTGATTCCAAATACCTCCAGTCCAGCTAGATTTGTAACTGAATCCTAATTAGATATTTGCGGCAGCCCTAGTTAATAATAAAATCATAAAAGAAAGCTTCCAAAGAGAATCTCTACCTTTACTGATGCCAATAACCGGTTAAGAATGTTGATAGCCAAGGCAAATGTTTCAGAGTAAAATTGGAACTGGGAGCTTAATTCTGCAATCCAGAGAACTGCTTTCTCATAATGTGATGGAGAGATATCTGTGCCCTGAAATGGAAGAAGAAAGTTAAAACACAATTGGTGGTTTGTTAAACAACACACTTACTTTGGAGGAATAGAATTTAAAAATCCATCTGTTTAAATGCTCTAATCAACAGCTCAGTTATACTCTTAGTCCAACAGTAGAGATCATCTTGAGGGCTTGAGCTGATTTTTTACATCTACGGGTTCTTTGTGCAGCTCCTTGTCTCAAATTTGCTCCACCCCTGGACTGGATAGAAGCCAAGTTTGCTACCATACAGCACATGCTTCAAAACCTATCTACCTACTCAGGCTTTTCTTGTGAGGACGTGTTCCGAGGGGAGGACAGAGTATAAGTCTTGTTGACGGATTATTGTAAGTGATTTATGGGATGCATTTAAATGTTAATGTAAAAGCAACTAGAGCTGTGTGATAGGCACACAGTATAAATTAGGGGATGATTCAGATAATAATGTCCACCATTAACTTGTATTATATTGATCTCAAATTATCCATCAGATGATAGTGCCCGGTTCATTAATAAAATAAATAATAATACCTTGCACTTATATAGCACTTCCATTAGATTGTGAAGAGAAGGGACATAGCCTGAAATGCTTTTCAAGGGCAATTTTGCACTTTGATCTCAAAGCACTTTACAAATGTGGTAAGCATTATTATCCCCATATGACAGACAGAAAAACTGAGCAAGGTTAAGTGGCTTCCCAAGGTAACAGAGTGAGCCAATGGCAGAGCCAAGAACAGAATTTAGTTTCCTGACTCCTAACCATTAGATCGCAGATCATCCCCTCTTACTCTCATCTGAGTGAAATTGGGGGGGTGGGGAATAAAAAGTGACCAAGCACTGTAGATTTTAGGATTACTTACGTATAGGACCGTTGATTTAACCCAAATAAACACACTCCCCTGTCATCCGATTGCCACTCCCAGGTTCCCATTTATGAAAGGATATTCTCTGGATTTTATTTTGGATCAACTGTGTTTTAGACATTGTGCATCTTGTTATACTAAATTGAAACCTGGACAGACACACATCCCAATCCTGGTATCTAGTCCATAGGTGATATAGATATGTGGATCAGATAGCAGAATTGGGGCTGTATTTTGCAGAAAACCTTCTGGAACACTAATGCATTTCCAAAGAGAAGAGGAAAGAATACCTTCAGTGTGAAATTCCAAAAAACTGGCACCTTCCAATTCCTGGCCTCTCTTGTTAGGGCATTCTCTAGTAGGAACAGAAATCTCTGACTCTCAGAAGATCCGGTACACTTCATAGCAACGAGTGGGTGGGCCAGTTTCCCAGGTAGGCACAGTTATCTAAACCAAGGAAAACTGAAGCATTATAAAACATCACAACTCCTTAAAACTATATGAGGATTTTTTTCATAGTGGCTTCTTCAACTTTAAAATGTTGAGAACTAACTAAAGAATGTCCCTGCTACTTGTCTGTTGCCCAAAGATGTTAAGAGGTAGGACCCAGTCTTGCTTTCATGCCAGTTCATGACAATTTTGTCATTAACTTCCATGGAAGCAGAAGCAGATCCATGATGAAAGAACCTCAGACAACTGAACAATTATGCAGCCAAGAGTTTTTCTTCACGGGCTGCATAAATACAGTACTTGCAGTAGCCTTCTAATGGAGAACTACCTACTACTGGGCTCACACACTCTGTAAATAAAATTGGGTTCCTAACTAGCTTTAAAAAAAAAAAAATCTATGAACTGCTACATTAAAGGTTTTGGAAAACAGAGGCCTAGAGTTCTAGTTTAAGGTAAACAGGTTCAACATTCTTTTTTGCTTTTTTCACACAAAACCTAAGATGAACAAAATTGTTTTCAATGGGGTTTTATAATTCCAGGGGGAAAAGTTATGCTTAAAACAAGATAAAACTTTGATTGCAGTGTTTGGAATCTAAACTTTACAGTCTAGTGCTAGTGACTGAGAATCAGAAATGACACTGGTGAGTCTGTTTCCATTAGTCAAACAGAAAGCAATGCAAAGATGCAAACAAACAGCCAGGCTGATGAAAAATAAACTAGATTTTAAAAATTCCATTTGTTGTTTTAATCTTGGATGTTATTAGTAACACAGGTAAGGAAATTTGATTGTTAAAAATAAAATTTTAAACTAATAGCATCGCTTTAGAAAACTCACCACCTCTAACCAATCAAAACAGTTACACTTGGGTATCAAGCAATGTGAACTTCATTGACAAGCTGAAATTAAAGATTTTAATGCTTACATTTCAGTGCCACTTGAGAAGCTGAAAGAAAAGAGCATGAGCATGGACATAGTGTTTCACCTGTGAAACAGGACCCAAAAAAATTGATTTTTACTAATTTTAAGTTCTCTACTTCTTTTCTTTATTATAAAGACCTGTGGACTCTGCCTTCCTCCTCTTTGCTTCCCAGAAGCTCTTATCACTATTTTCAGCAGCTCAGTTAAGTATTCAAAGCCTCCATGAATCTTCTGGAAACTACTCTACATTTCCAAAGCTGAAACGCCATGAAATGTTTTTCCCCTCCCCCGCTAAAGGCAAAAATAATGCACATGACTTTGGCTTTAATTGGTACTGGGTGTAAAAGAGCATCAGAACTGAAAGCCCCAAAAGTTAACCAAAGGGAGAGTTTGAAACAAGAACTGAAGCCAATGTAACCAAAGGGAAACTGTCAGGCCACTTTCTGATACACGCTGACATATCCCTGTTCCTGGTTTAAAAAATAAAATAAAAACAATTTAAAATTAAATAGAAGCAATTCTTAATACAGAAAAATGAATATTGGCAATATAAGTAACTATACTTCCCAAAATACTGTATGTGCAAACTTGGCCCTCCAAGTGATTAACAGAACGGATCTCTCACGTATTACATTTACAAATGATTCTTATTGAAATCCATTTGCAATCTTCTGTTTTTCTTGAAGCACCACATTCTTTAAAATTATATTACAGAGTAATTCTGCCACAGCAGGGGAATGGATCAAATGATTCAACAGTTCATTTCCTTCTCTTGTCTCTGGCTCCTTTGTTCCCACAAAGAGGTGCAGCTGGCAACATTTACCCAACTGGTGCATGAGAATAAGGGAGCTACATTTCAGGCACACCATCCTCTGCACAGGGCTGACAGCAGGATGATGGGGCCAGGGTAGGCCATATAGGTCAGGAATCCCTGGCCACAACTGTGGATCCCCAGGCACCCTGATGAGGCAGAGCCAATCACAGGGACATGCTGTCGCACCTGGTGCCCCATTCCCTGAGTGGACTAAACCTTGGATCTCGAAGCAGCAGCAATAAGGTAAGTTTTACTTATTTCTTTTTTAAACAGAAAGAAGACGGAAGCAGTGGGAGATTGACATGGCAGGGGGAAGGGTGGGTGACAGGGGTGAAGATTGAAGAAATTAGCACCCCTAGGAAATTCTCACCTCTCTAAACATTTGTGAGCCTAGCCAGGGTCTGGAGGGAGATACCAGTCTCCAGCTGTGGGCCTCACGTAGTGTTGCCATGGCTAGCAACCACTGCCTGTACTGTGCTACCTCCTCCCTCCGAAAACACTCAGAGCAGGGATAGCTTTAGAGCAGCATTAACAACTCTCCCAGTTTTAACTTGGATATCAGTCCATGCGAAGGGTGGGAGTACACACCACAAAGCGCGTCCGTTCGCTCGCCCCTGCCCATTTCCCCCCCTTCGTCACATATTGGCCCGAAGCCCCATTTATATGACAACCCACTCAGGGGGGCTGGTTGTCACAGAGTGTTATGGTGTAGGGTGGAGGGGGTCTCCCTGTAACTGGGTGAAACCCGTGGACTGTCCATGATTTTGACCTGGTGCCAGGGATGCCCTTAGGCCCTTTCTTCACTTGACTTCTCATTGTGCTTTATCTCCCTTGTAGAGCTGATGGGAGCAAAAACTCCTGGTTCCCTTGAGTTGTTTGTTTCTCTCTCTCTCTTTTTTGTAATGCTGTAAAGGCACCAGAAGGTAGATCCCAGTGTGAACACAGCTGGGCCAGGGTTTCCTCTTCCCCCCCTCCCCTCCCCTCCCCCGGTTCCCAGGCCCTTATGTTGGGAGAAGAATCTGAGCTCCCGCTGGGTAACTTCTGTCTGGATGCTGGATTCAGCACCCACAAAATAACCAGGCTTGAGGGGCAGAGGGCAGGAGCAAGGCAGGCGGCGACTCCACCATCCCTCTTTCGTTTTCATTTCGGAAACAAAAGGGAGGGCGATCATGTGATGGGCTGGCAACGAACTGCACAAGTAACCAAATCACCGGCTCTGGGAGCCGGGGTGCGGCTGCCCCCCGTCAGAAATCTCGGGGACCGAGGTGGGGGCTGGGCTCAGAGTCAGGGTACCAGCGCTGGGTGGGTACCCGTGCGGGGTGGGGGGGGAGTCCCGCCGAGAGCTACGCCCGTGCCCGTCCCTTCCCCGGTTCTCACCTCCCTGGATCGGCCGCTGCGGGTCTCCTGGATCGCGCTGGCAGGGCATTGGGGGAGCCGCCTGCACGGTGGGGTTCAGCCCCTCACTCCGCCGCTTCCCCTCCCATTGTGTCCCGTCCCGGCCGCGGCTGCGGCAGCCTCAGCTCCAGGAAATGGCTCAGCCTGCGCAGGCAGAGGGGGTCTCCCCGGACCATGCTAGAGGGGGCTGCTGACCCCCGCCCAGCCAGCGGGGAAGACAGCCCTGCCCTGCCCCGGAGGACGAGGCGCTGGCAGGGATACCTAGAGGGGAGAATCGCTCTGTTGACAGGCTCCGGAGTCTGCGCAGCGCCCGGGACAGTCCCTTTGGGGCTGGCTCTGATCGCGCCAGGCTCCGCCTCTCCCCTGCCGGGTCCCGGGGGTGCCGAGCCCAGCAGCAGGAGGACAGCTCCCCCTCCCGGGGGCTACGTGAGCATCAGCATGGAGCAGCTAGCAGCTCCCCGCCCTCCCGCCCGCAACTCCTCCGGCCCTGCAGCCCGGAGAACAAGCCCGCCCGGCTGGAGGCGGGACCCGGTGTCAGCCTGGCGGCAGCCTCTGCTTCTCGGACTGTCCCAGCCGCCCTGGGTACCCTGGGGGCTTTCTGCCCCCGCTGTATCCAGGCCAGCGTGTCCGTCTGCCACTCACAAGCCTTTGGTTGGGCTCTCGAGAGTTGCAGTGGCAAGGATTCCTCTGCTGAAGCCCGGGTACACATTTCTGAAAAACTAGCGGGCAAGACTAGCAACAAGAAAACGCGTTTGCAGTCTGGAGCGTGATCTGAGTCGTGCCACTGATACTCGGGGATGGGTAATAAAAATGAAGCACATGTGGAAGTGTTTGCCGGATTGGGGACCTAAGTGAGTGTCTATATTTAATGTTATGTGTTACATATTTAATAACTGTTATTCTGTTACTAACCATACCTTCTGTTATGTTAAACTGGCATTTTATTCTCACTATTTATGGTCTTTGTGTTTTGTGTTTTACTCAGTCTGGAAAATTAAAAACAGACTCCTCACTTCCACTTTTGTTAATAGTTTCTGGTTCTCAATCTCATCCACTAGCATAGCAGGCTCCAGCCTCTATCTGCAGTTCAGAACTGTAATCAGGTGCAGATGTCTTTCTTGACAAAATAGGAGTTATATGTTGGTGGGTGTTTTGTTTTAAACCTGGTGGATATTTAGGCTATGTAATTCCTTAACTTGGTTATACCATAAATATCCAGAGAGGAAGACAAAATCCTGTTGTAGCTGTTCACAACCTGAGTTATCCAGTGTAGCAGCCAGGGTCCTGCTCCAATCACTAAGACAATCCACTTCAATATATAGCCACTAAAAGAGCCGAATAAAGGTTGTGATATGAACTGTATTATCTAGGGCTGCTTGACACATCAAGCATGAGAACTCTGCCTCTGTCAGTTCCCTGCCACCCGTATGTATGTATTTCTTTCTGCCTCCTTCTACCTGTTTCAAATTGTCATTGTTTTTCCTAGGGCAGCCACCATATTGTGATCACAGCTGATCATAGAGTGACATGACACTTTAAGGAGCTTACACGGAAGAGGAGTCTACACGGGGGCTTGAGCCGATTCCCACTGAAGTCAAAGGCCTTATCTACACTTGTGGCACCGTGTAGGGTACACACCACACTGAAAGGCTGGTTGCATCCACACTCACTGTGATAAGAACAGGAGTACTTGTGGCACCTTAGAGACTAACACATTTATTTGAGCATAAGCTTTCGTGGGCTACAGCCCACTTCATCAGATGCAGAGAATGGAACATATGGTAAGGAGATATATATATACACATACAGAGAACAAGAAAAAGGTGGAAGTTGCCCTACCAACTCTAAGAGGCTAATTAATTAAGATGAGTTAATTGCACTGTGATGTGTAGCTACAAGCTGCAGGGAAAGGCTCTGGTAGAGAAGAAGCAGCCGGGAAAGGCTCTGGCAGTGGGGAGCTGCTGGAAACTTTCCCTGGTGCCTTCCTCCTGCAAGAGCCTTTCTCTGCTGCCAGAGTCTTTCACTGCAGCGAGGAAAGGCTCTGGCAGTGGAGGGACAGCGGGACACTACACTGCTAAAGGTCGCAGTGTAGATGTGGGATACACTGGCTGGGCACTTAGAGAGCCATGTAGGGTACATACCCATGGGTTCTGGCATGTCTACTCACCTAAGGACTGCCTCACTGTCTACATTGCTATTTATACCCGTGCTAACTGGACATACAATGTCCATACTCTACAACTGCCGCGAGTGTAGACCGACCCAAAGGGAAACTTTCCTTTTACTTCAGTGGGCTTTGGATCAGGCCCCATAAAGAGTGTCATGCAGTTGTAGAATATCACAGCTCAAGTATCACTGGGCTGCAACACCTTAAAAATTGGAACACTTCTTTGATACCATTATAATCATAGACACCTGGCCTGGAACATTTGGCCTCCGTCACTACCTCAAGATCGATTCTCAAACACACACAGAATTAACAAAATCAGTGCCAAAACCTGCTTCCATCGAAGCCAATGGAAGTCTTGATATTAACTTCGAAAGGCCAGGATTTGACTGGTGGGGCCAAACAATTCATGGATTTAATAGGAATTGGGCAAAAATTGGCCCACACTAAGTTCATCTGAGAAGTTGTACAAAGAACTTCATTAAGCAAGATTTGTCAATGACATTTTATCATGAAAATACAATAGTATCAATTGAAATGCCCTTCTGAATGCACTGCAAGGCTTGCCTGTTTTCCCAGGCTTTTAAAAAGGGGGAAGGATTATGAGGGTGCAGATGAGTTCAAGGGAGGTGAAGAGCTAGGTATTGTTTTTTTGTTAGATTTGAAATTAGGTGAACGTTTCTAACCAACAGCCTTCCAAGGGGAGCAGTGGGGCAAAAAATCTAACTGGCTTCCAGGACTGAGCTTGATAAGTTTATGGAGAGGGTGGTATGATGGAACTGCCTACAATGGCATGTGACTCATTGGCGACTGCCAGAAGCAAAAATCTCCAAGAGCTGGAGATGGAACATTAGATGGGGTGGGCTCTGAGTTACTACAGATAATTCTTTCCCAGGTATCTGCCTGGAGGGTCTTGCCCACATGCTCAGGATCTAACAGATAGCCATATTTGGGGTCAGGAAGGAATTTCCCCTCAGGTCAGATTGGCAAAGACCATGGGGTTTTTTTTGCCTTCCTCTGCAGAATGGGGCACAGGTCATTGGCAGGTTTAAACTAGTGTAAATGTTGAATTCTCTGTAAGGTGTCTTTAAACCATGATTTGAGGATTTCAGTAACTCAGCCAGAGTTTGGGGGTCTATTTCAGGAGTGGGTGGGTGAAGTTCTGTGGCCTGCAATGTGCAGGAGGTCAAGCTAGATGATCATGATGGTCCCTTCTGACCTTAAAGTCTATGAGTCATTCTCAATGTACATGCAGCCGAAGCCTTTGATGGCCATATATTACAAATCCCACCCCAAAATAAATTCCAGTAAACTCATGGTGTAGACCAATGGTTTTCAACCTTTTTTCATTTGCAGATCCCTAAAAATTTTCTAATGGAGATGTGGACCCCTTTGGAAATCTTAGTCTGCAGACCCCCAGGGGTCCGTGGACCACAGGTTGAAAATCACTGTTCTATGGTAACGACAACCTTTCATGGACCCCTTAGACATAGTCTTCAGACCCCCATGGGACCATAGATTGAAAACTATTGTGGTAGTGACTAAAATGTTGTGTTATACGAATGGAAAATATGTTCAGCAAAAAAGAAAGAAAAGCTAAGACCTATATCATAATAAATATTTTAAATTAATTCCTACACATTCAGGGGCAAATTGTGTTACTTTTACTTGAATTGGGTAGTACCTCATTCCACAAGTAGACCAGCTGATTTCAAAGTTCCACTCAGTATGAGTAAGGGTGGTTGAATCTGTCCATTAGCTACCATAGGGCCAGATCTTGCTTTCATTGAAGCCAGTTGAAGTTTTGGCAGAGGAAGAAATGCAAGACTGGGCTACAATTCCTATCTTTTCTTCCTTTAGAGTATCTCCAGAATCTGTCCCTTCCTCGCATTGAATACTGCCTTGACTACAACAACTTCCTTCAGAGTCCTTCTCTGGTGTACCCCTGTGCAATTTCTCCTATAGCTCCAGCCAAAATGCAGCTGCTTGGGGCAGTTTCCCTACCTGCTACTCAAGGATTATAGGAATTGGATCTTTGCCCTGGCTTCTCATAAGACAATCCAAGCATCTCTTCTTCACTTTCGTAGCTCTATATAACTGCTATTGCCTTTCTCTCCTCCTACACTCCCTCCTGCTCCTTTTGTTCCACCCAAGCTTCTTCCCTGAGTGCTTCCCCTGTCTTTTTCCTCCACGCCTAATTTTGGATTCTTTCATGCAGCACTTTCATATGGAGTAGACCCCCAGCTAATATACGCCATGCCCTTTCAAAGCCCCAGCTGCTCTGTGGAGACATCCACACACCATTCTGTCTGTTTTACTGTATTTGAACCTCTTCTTGCCTTTATGTTATAAACTCTTGGAGGGGAGGGCTAAATGTCTCCATTAGGATTCTTTGCACACTGTAAAGTGCTATGTACCATTGTGGCACTATGTACATAATGAAAAATAGCTGTGAAGAGATTATGTTTTACTTGTTCTCACCTTTTTGACTCACTTTTGACACCGCCTATAGGTCTGAGGAAATGGTACACATACCTGTAGTTATGTGTAAGTTCCCATGCATAGGCCACATGATAATTGCTAGTTGTATAATACTATATTAGGTGTCTAACCCATCCTCTTATAAAAACTTAGTCTTGACTCCTGCCATATTTCCACTTTCTCTTATAACCGGAAGGCAAATGTGCACAGTTGCTAAACGTTACAGACCTCACCTTCTTTCTTCTGATATTGATGTTTTTTGTAGCTGTATGCAATCAGAGGCCGAGTCTCCCCATCTATACTTTTTCCCCTCTCCGTGGCTGCCCATTGTAACTGTAAATGGTGATCCCTGTAGTTATATCTGGTGCAGTTCTACTAGTACTCAGCAGATGATACAGGACTCCAAGACCTTACACAGGCGATTTGCTTTGCAGGGAATGTGGGAAAAACTCCCTATGGATTTTGGGGGAAGGATGGGAGGAGACTGGAGAAGAATCAGATCCATTTCTTTATGTGGAATTAGGAGCTGTGGGGTAAAACCACAACAGGGTTTTGCTGTTTTACAGTTACTATGCAGCTTATGAGGGAATAATTTCTTCCCAGCCCCCAGTACTCAGGATGTACATGCTAAAACCAGGATTTGGTCCTCAGTATAAAAATACTGTGTTCTCATTTTTCACAATGGCCCCCTTAAGCGAAAATTGGTCTCAATGTTTGCTCACCTTACTCATGTGAGTAAGCCCCCACTAAAGTCAATGAGAGTATTTCTGTGAGGAAGGAGACCAGGCTTGATTTTGTGCTGAGCAAACAAGAAGGCACTCAGCACCTTGCAGGACCAGACCCTTTCACTGTGTTGCGTAATAACTGCTTCCCATCGGTACATGTCATAGTGTCACCATCATTACAACAGAGCCTTCTACCAAATAAACTAATAGCTCGACTATGGTGAATACTAACATCTACAGTCACTGGGCCAGGTTCTCTGCTGTAGCAGAGATCAGCACCTTGCAGCGGAGAGGAGGCCATCAGAGAATTGGTTATTGTCATGCCACCACCCTGGTTAGAGCAACTTGGGATCTTGCTCTGACCAGGGCCAGCTGGCAAAAGTCCGGCAAAGAGGCCACCTGTCAGGTCAGAATAGCCAGAATCTAGCACTTCTCCAACCAGGCCTGTCTCTGGGTCAGGAGGCTGAGGTAGAAGCTAGTTGTATAGACCAGTGAATCCTCAGATGGCCAGATAATACCAGATTCCGGCCCCTTTGCTGGAGTCTGTGCGGGTGTATGGCGAACACCTGAACTGATCAGACTGCAGGATCAGCTCCTAAACTGGCCAGAGCACGTTGAGCTCTCTGGAGGAGAAGCCCTAGATCAGTGCTAATGATTAGTTAATTAGCATTAATTATTATTAATGATGCAATATGGTGACAACACGAGCTGTTCCATGATGCTGCTTTTGGGACCAGCTTCCACTCTGGGCTACGCGTGGCCGTCCAGCCCGGCCCGGCCCAGCCCGCAACCTCAACAGCACCAAACCCCGCGGAGCATCGGGCGCGGCTGCTGCAGTGAGGCCGCTTCGCCCAGCCCCTGCCTCACCTCTCATTGGCTGGAGCCCTGCACCAATGGCTGCGCGGGGAGTAGATGTGCCCCTCCTCGTCCCCAAGCCCATTGGTTGAGCGGCCTCCGCATGGCGCAGGGGTTAGCTGAGCGCCCCGTCACTCGCGCGTGGAGGTGGGGCCAGGAGGAGCAGGCGTCGCGGCTCTAGCGCCCCTGTTATTGTTACACTGTATCGGGTTCGGGGTTACACTGAGCCCGCCCTTCCCCCTCGGGCGGAGAAGCTGGGTGCGGACCGGAGCCGCCCCGCAGGGACTCGCTCAGGATGCCGGTGAGGATCCAGAGCCGGCCCGCGGTCCCGCCTTCCCCATCGCTACGGAGCGTTGTGCCGTTGCTAGGGTGGCGCTGGGCCTGGGAGCAGCGGGGAGCCTGGGCCGGCGATGGAGGGGGGTGTGGAGTGCGGGGTACAGGGGGGCCTTGGGCCGGGGAGGGGGGGTCTGAGGTGAGGGGCTTGGCATGGGGGGTGGAGTGTGGGGTAAACGGGGGCCTTGGGCCGGGGAGGAGGGGTCTGAGGTGAGGGGCTTGGCATTGGAGCATGGAGTACAGGAGCGGATCTGAGATCATGGGCCTTGCATTGAGAGATGGAGTGCAGGGTACGGGAGGGCCTAGGCTAAGAGTGGTGCCCACTCGGAAGTGAAGGATGCAGAGGGGCCCTGGTAAAGTGCTTGGCTCTGGGTAGCATGTGTAGGATGCCCTAGGCTCACAGTGCAGGAAGGCTCTGGAGCCCTTAGGTTGGGGTACTAGGCCTAGGGTTCACGGTGTAGGCAGGTGCTGGTCAGGTGTAGCAGGGATGGTGCTGGCCTGGGGTGTTGCTGAGTACTGGGATCTGAGAGAAGGGAGGGGCAGAGAAGTGCTAGACAAAGTTGGTGGTTGCAATTTGACACAGGGAAGCTTGAATCATGTGCATTTATAAGCAGGCAAGATGCTCTTATAATGGATACGCCTGGTGGGTGGTGGAAGATCTGGGCAATAGCCTACTATTGCTTAAAATAATATCCTATTTCCTCCATGCCAACTGCTGTTTAGTATATTTTATGGTTTTGACCAATACTTCTGTATGCAAACAAATCTCACAAGTCAATGCATAAACTGGTCATTGCAGGGTTCAGAAAGAGAATTTCTTCCACACCTCAAATAGATTATTGTACAATGAAAGTGTAGAGATTTTTCACACCTTCTTCTGAAGCATTGGGTAGTGCTAGATACTAGGTTTCTTGAGTGAGTGGTTTGTATCTAGTATCGCAAATACTATATTCCTATTACTGGATTGCAGAACATGCATATTTCAATTTATTATAGATAATAACACGCTGCTGTGCCTCCTGTGGTCTCTACATTATTCATTAAGTCATCCTGAGGATTGTGCATATTTATTACGATCAGCCTGAGCTTGTAATGGTGATAAGGCTATTTTTTTTAAGGTAATATGCTTCCTAGGTCCAAAATACCTGCCTTACCAAAAGCACCTGTCAATGAGTATTGGAATTGGTGCCCCATGTACTGTCTGATGCATGCCCCGCAACTTATTTTTTTTCATATGGTGAAATCTCAGCTAGTCACGGAATTTTTTTTTTTTTTAATGTTAAGGAACTAGAGAGTTCAAGGAATTTCAAAGTACATGATATTCAGTGTAGCAGAGAACTACTGATCTGCAGTCCTTACCATTGTCTAATAGTAAAGGGTCACTTAAATAATGAGGTTTCTCCTTGTGACTGGATTGCAGACAGAGGACCTGCAATTTTTTAGCCTTGTTGATTCTGTCTATGCTCAAAGCCTTTACTTTTAGACTCCTCTGCTGACTCTGAACTGCCAAATATAATATAAAATAACTGTTACATTTGCTCACCCTGTGGCTCTTACTAGGTTTAGTCTTTGGTGATAAGATTTTTAGTGTGTCTAATTTACTTATAAGGCCTCTATCACCTTGGCATGTGAGCTTGTTATAAGTATTTCAGAGTAGAAATAGAAATCTTTCTCTTCCCAACTTATAGGAGAAATAGCACGATTAATATATAGGGATTTTTTTTTAATGCCCTGGCTACATGTTGTGTTCTGATGTGAGTATGCTTAATTCAGAATGCTGAGTTTATTCATCATTCTTATCTCTTGTGGAAGTGATCTCCGTAGGCTAAGTTCAACTGCTGGGAAAGCCGTCTCTCTCACCGTTCCCTTATTGGTTAGTGATTTCATTGTTCCAGTGGAATATAACAGTAACCAATTTAACAATCTGTGGGCAGATGCCCTTGGCTGAGTGGGGAGTGTTATACAAGAAGAAAGTTCTTTTAAAGCTATTTCCTTTTCCTCAGTCTTACCGGGTTCAGCTTTAGCCAGTTCTACATCTGGGTGCTGATCGCCAGCGTTATTTAACTAGTTCTCCTAATGGCTTCATAAAGAGTAATGGGAGAAGGGACAGGGTCTTGTGGAGTGATGCAGGTGAGGTCTTTGGAGATGGAGAAACTGTTGCCTGTTATGACCCACTTACTTTGTAGGCCATATCAGGGAGTGTCTCTTACTTCTGGGGCCCCTAGGTTTGTGGTGCTGGTTCTATGATGGAACAATAACTGATCACCCATTCAACAGGATGAGTATATGTACTTCTCTTGTCTGGGGGCTAGAGGAGCTCATCTACCAGCGGAACAAATGCTGCCTCAGTAGTGCTTTGGCCTAAAGCTTGACAGCAATCCAGAATATTGGCTGCTGACTGGTAGCAAAAAAACAAACAAACCCCACTCTCCAAATGCTAACATCCTGATTAGCTTGCTTAGCAAAAGTTAGGTGCAGGCTGGTAGTTAGCAACCTCTGTAGTATCCAGTGATAGGGTTTTTAGTACTGACTGGGAAACTGTAAGTGTTAAGATAAGTGATAGATGTCTTTCATCAGCAATGTTCAATCTCGAAGTGTGTAACTGTTGGCTTACAATTCATATTTTGAAATTCTTGATGGCAGAATAGAAAACTTGCATGTATTTTAAGAGTATCTAAAAGACACAGCACCCCTAATATGGTCCCCCAAGTTGCACTTGAAGTAGAACTGATGAAATGTGTATATGGACTTTTTGCAAATATTCACTTCAAAAGAAATTTCTGTTTGATTGTGTTCATGACCCTTCTGTATTTGAATTCTAGGAATGTTCAAGCTTACATGTGTCATTAGCGTACATAGTTGCAAAATGTGAATTTTAGCTTGACTGTTCAAAATCAAATGTTTAACAGTATATTTGATTGTAAAATCTGCAGTTTGTGTTCATTACTTACTTACATCTTTCAATCAGGGAATAAAAACAATATCAATGTAACTAAGCAGTACAGTGCACGTTTTCAAATAACAAATATTTTCAACAAAGTGTGCAAACAAAGAATCACTTGACATTCACAAATCTTGAATGACTAATAAATTTGAATTTCACAACCCATGTACAATTTGTGAACAGAAAAAGGTTAATTTAATCAAATTAGTTCTTTATTGCACTTTATTTTCTTAGCCCCAGTTGTAAATCAGTCCTGTTCTGAACACTTAGGCCCCTGATCCTGCAAAGACTTGCACATACTTAAATATATGCAATGGAATTATTCAGTGTGTACACTTAAGCACATCTGTAAGTCTTACACTGTAACACATGAAGATGTTTATTTTGTTTTTCATGTATGTAGATCAACAAATCTGAGAAGCCGGACAAGCCTGAGAGCTGTGATAATGTCAAGGTTGTCGTCCGATGCCGACCTTTCAATGAAAGAGAGAAAGTAATGTGCTACAAGATGGCAGTTAATGTTGATGAAATGAGGGGAACCATTACTGTTCATAAAACAGACTCTTCTAATGAACCTCCAAAGACATTTACATTTGATACAGTTTTTGGACCAGAGAGTAAACAGCTTGATGTCTATAACTTAACTGCGAGACCAATTATTGACTCTGTTCTGGAAGGATACAATGGTAAGTCCCTTATTGTCCTAAAAATTAAGGATCCCTTATGCTGTCAAAATTCCATCTGATTTTAGTAGGAGTTTATCTGAAGAAAGACTACTGGTACTAGCACCATATTATTCATATAGTTAATTGTAACCTCGTTTTACTTAAAATAGAATGTCCAATAAGGGTATTCACAATTCTGAGTTCCCTGTTGCCAGTGGTTGTGCTTTTATAATTGGTAACAGATAATTATCAGTTACATTGTGAGCATCAGGTATTGGCAAGGTTAGTGGGCCAAACTTCTCAACTACTTTCTATTTGTAAAGGATTTGCATTTTATTTATCTTTTTAACCTACCCGGATTCTTGAGTGCTTTTCTTCTTGTAAAATATCAGTTGCCTGCATGTGTCAGCAACTCTGCAGTAACAACTTGGCATGTATGTATAATGGAAGAAAAATGTTATAAATAATAGTAAGTTGCAAAGATTTTAAAGATCTAGGTGAAATACTTAATTTGTATTGGGGTAAATGTAGATGTAAAATATAGGAGGTTCCCTGAAGTTTAAATGCTAAAGCAAAAGCTTTAAGGCTGTGTGTAAAGTGTATCCAGATATTAGAACAGAATTAATTATCTGTTTTTGGCCAGGGTTTTTTTGTAGCTGCAACAAAGCATAAACCTGACTTAGGAGCCAAACTTATTTTTGCAGTACTTGGGTCCATGATTCTGGTAAGTCTTTCTGATACAAGTGAAGGAGGAAGTTCCATGCCTCACAGATTGGTAATGTAATCCAAATTGTAACAGAGTCTGAAAATCTGTATCCTGGTTTGTGCTATGCCCATATGTGGCCTATGCTGAATCAATCTGAGGCTACTACAACTGTGGTTGAGGGAATGCTGATACCCACCCATGGGGAGTGGCCCTGAGGCAGGCTGACACCACTTTATAGCCAGTTACTCTTTTAAAAAGAAACTTATGTTTCTGCCTTATGCTTGTCTTAACAGGTTTGTACATATTCTGGAACATGAGCTATGCTTGTCTAGTTAATTACTCTTCTTTGCCTTTGTACAAGACAAAGATTGAAATATTCTACTTTTTAAATTGAAAGGAAATGAGTAAATGTGTCTGAACGAAGAGTCATGCATTCTACATTTGCATATTTGTTCTCCCTGTTAATAGAATACATTATTGATTGGCCTAGCTCTGATGGCTTGTGTGAGACATATTCCTAGAGCAATTGTGCTTGATTGAAATAACACATTAGTCATTTGTGGGAGTTCAGCCCTGTTTGCAAAGACTGTACAACACTTGCACAGTATACAAGCCTAGAGGAAATGTATTGGAAAAGCTGGTCAGTTCTAACTCATTGTTGCTGGTGGTTTTGGTAGTGCCAAGGTAATGATTAAAAACTCCCACCTTTGGTATCACGATTCATTATATATATTTTTCTTGTACTGCAGGCACCATATTTGCATATGGACAGACTGGCACAGGCAAAACTTTTACCATGGAAGGTGTACGAGCTGTTCCTGAACTTAGAGGAATCATCCCCAATTCATTTGCCCATATATTTGGTCACATTGCAAAGGCAGAGGGGGACACAAGGTGAACTAATTTTCTTCCTTTGCACCATCCCCATCCTTGAGACAAGCAATAGATTGAAGCACAAGCTTTCAAAGATCTTGGGTAAAATCCTGACCCCATTAAAGTCAATGGGAGTTTTGCCATTGACTTCATTGTGGGCCAGGATTTCACCTCTTGTGCTTAAGCACATCTTTGTTTATGGATCAGTAAGCTGTCAGTTTATATTAGTACTCTGCATATTTTCTTTGTACACTGAGATCAAAACAGTTACATTTAACAAATATTTCAGTTTACAAATGTCATTTTTAATCTTAGATTTTTGGTTCGAGTGTCTTACTTGGAAATTTACAATGAAGAAGTGCGTGACCTGCTTGGAAAAGACCAGACACAGAGGCTAGAGGTGAGGATGGAGTGTTTTGAATTACTGACATTTTGCATTTTAAAGGAACAAATTGTCTCTTCAAGAAGAACTGAGTATTAAAAGAACAGACAGACCTTGGAGGGGAAGAAAAGTTTTCCTTAGCATCAAAGGTGACCTTTTGCCACTATCAATATTTTGCCTTTTCTCATTTTTCCTTCTCACTTAACCTTTAGTCTAATAATGTAACCTTATTTCCCTCACACTCTGGACTAATTCCCCTTAGGAGAATCTGGGGAAGAATAGCTGAAAATATTCAAAATAGGATACAAAACCATATTCTATTCAGCACCTGTATTGCTGTCAAATGAACTCAGTGGCTGAAGCGCCTTTGTCCTTTACGCTGGTGCTTTTGCTAGGATTCCTTCAGGGAACTTCTCCTACTTTTATGGCAAGCTTTCTCACAATCTTATGATCGTCCCAAAGACTTTTGGGAGCTCCCTGACAGACTGTAAAACGCGCAGTGAGTTATGAACCTGTTATAAGAGCAACAGTTTGCGGGGTGGTATATTTACTCTCTGGTTCTAGACCAGTGGTTTTCAACCTTTTTTTCATTTGCAGCCCCTAAAAAATTTCGAATGGAGGTGTGGACACCTTTGGAAATCTTAGACAGTCTTCGGATCCCAAGGGGTCCAGCAACCATGGTTTGAAAACCACTGTTCTGTGGTAACGACAACCTTTCGCAGCCCCCTTCAATATAGTCTGTGGACCCCTGGGCACTAAACCATGGCTCTTTAGCTGACTTTGTAACAACTCTTCCCAGGGCTAGAGGAAAAGATGTGGACATCTGTACAGAATAGGAGTGTGGCATGTGGGGTGCACTCTTCAGATATTGTAGCAATGCTTTAAAACCTTTGTCTGTTTGAAGTACTTCTCTTGAGAGAAGAAAAAAGAGATGGATAAGCCAGCTTTTTATTTGTTAAATACATCAGAAATTCCCAGTGGTTCCTGGGGCCAGGAAACAGTTGCTTAGACCGAGTGCTTTCTCTGCCTCTGAATGTGCTATTGCCTACTCCCCTCTCTGAACCCCTCTTTACGATCTCTCTGGAGATTTGAGGCTTCCTCCTGATTGGTGTTCCCTCCATTTTATTTGCCTTGGCAGAAGGGTCAGTAAAGGCTACAACACTCTTGATCCATAGGCTTGTATGGTTCTGATAAGTCCTGAAACTATGCTTCTAGAAATAGAAGTACACTAGTGCATTATGTTATGATAACTGGTATATGCGAATACTACAGAGAACAACTTCCAAAAATAATCTCTGTGCACCTCCTGGAAGTGCTCAAGCAAATCTGTTTCTTGTTTAGGTTAAAGAGAGACCTGATGTGGGAGTTTATATTAAAGATCTTTCAGCTTATGTTGTAAACAATGCAGATGATATGGACAGAATCATGACACTAGGCCACAAAAACCGTAAGTAGTACTCATTCTTCGGGTTTTAAACTCTTGTCCAGAGCACAGTTTAGTGTAGCACTAGGCCTTGCCATGTAGACAGCTGACTTTGAGACCTGAGTGCAATCTTCAGCAATAGCACTCTCAGCTGAGCAGAGAGGGGTGTCTCCTTGCTAAGTCCTGTGATTCAGGAGCAGCCAACAAGGTAGGACAGACCCTATACAGCAGCTTTTCTTGGCTGGAAGGTTTGTTTCAATGTGGAGTCTTGATGGTGCTATGGTTGAGGGTGTGAGAGTGGGGCTTGAAAGTGCTGTAACTGAGGTGGTGAGAATACAGCAAAGCAAAAGAGGGAACCACTGGGGCTCCTAGTTGGTCTTGAACTTGCCCATTCGTTCTCCTTTTCTTCCTCTCACCTTTGCCAAGGTGAACAAGCATTAGACCAGTGTTGTGCTCTGTAGTGTTGTAAACTGGTGATGCAATTGCATGTTTTCTTGGAGCAACAAACAGTTCATTTCAACATCTAGGACACTTTCTGAATGAAGTTTTATAGGTTAATATACAAATCAAGCAAGAGTTAATGACTGTCACTGCCACTACATTGAAAACTGCAATATTTTTACTACTCTTAAAATACAACTCAATCAGCAAGGATTAATGGTCTGACCCTATTGGGTACTGAGCATCATCTGTCTTGGTGCAGTCTTTGCTGAGTCAGTTGTATTTTCCAAAGTAGATGAATGGGTGTGAGGCTGCCTAGTGCCTTTTGGGATTGGGCCTTGAAAGGCATATGCAGGGATATAACTAGAAGCAAAACCTCTGCTTGTCTTTCAAATGATTGCATGTCCAGACTGAAGATGAATGCTGCAATTTCAAGCTCCAGAAAACAATCCTTCACCACAGGGTCTGAGGGGGAGATGAATCACATTTATTAGCAGCATCAGAAACCCTGCAAAATGTTGGGTGTTATAGCTGAGATAATTATTCCACACTAATTATTAAGTAGTATCATTTTCAGAAGTTAAACAACAAATGTATTCAACTGTTTTAAGTAAGATTACAATCTCTGTAAATTATAACTGTTTTGTGGTGTCTTTGTTTTCAGAGTAGGGACTGTTTTACCATACAGTTCATTGTTAATTCTGATGTTTTTGGGTCTCTTAACTAAAGGTTCTGTTGGTGCCACTAATATGAATGAGCACAGCTCCCGTTCCCATGCGATCTTCACTATTACCATTGAGTGCAGCGAGAAGGGTGTTGATGGAAACATGCATGTTCGTATGGGCAAGCTGCACCTTGTAGATCTAGCTGTAAGTAGTAACGTACAGATCTAACAAAATGCTAGTTGTGGATGGTTACTGATTGTTATGCTGGACCCTTAACAAGACAGGTGAAAGGCACTGCCCCTCCTTCAAAGAGCTTACAACGTAAGGCCCAGATCTAGTAAGAGTTTCTGTGGGGACAGACTGCTGTGAAACCCCACTTAAATCAATGCAATTCTGCCTGAATGCAAAGGTCAGCCTATGTGAAATAAATTGCAGGATTGGGGACTTCCTTAGACATGCATAATTTTCCCAGTGGAGGGGATGGCCGAGGGAGGACAAGGGTACAATAATCAGATTTTTGAGGTTACTCAAGTGTGTTATGTGCATCTAGATGGTTCCATTACATTCATTCTTGTGAAAGTGTGATTGTTTATAAGTTACTAGATGTTTCTTTTCCCTCATATCCATTGATTGGGGGAAGCAGGAGATCATATTTAAAAACTTACCATTGGGGTGTTATGCAGTGTTGTGTATTAGCTACAGTTTGTTTTTCTAAAATACATTTTTGTATATGAGAATGGTATGTTCCATTTTTTCCAGCTATGTTGTTTTGCTGTGCACTGTTCAGTGCTACCATGAGTCTGAAGATTCTATTAAGATCTGCTTGACCCTGTTCTTTCATCCTCTAAATGCCTGTGTATTCCTTTTGCCAGGGGTCAGAAAGGCAGACAAAAACTGGAGCCACTGGGCAACGACTAAAGGAAGCCACAAAAATTAACCTTTCTCTTTCCACTCTTGGGAATGTTATTTCTGCACTGGTTGATGGCAAGAGTACTCATGTGCCCTATCGTAACTCTAAATTGACTCGACTTCTTCAGGATTCCCTGGGGGGCAACTCAAAAACCATGATGGTAAGAATGGGATACACCAAAGTTCAATGTCCCAGTAACCTGGCTTATATCTTTAAGGTGGAATTGAAGTAAAATTCTCATGGGAATAGTCTGACATTGGTATTTATCTCTCTTATTTCAGGACTGTGCTCTTTCATCGATGCATAGAAATGTAGGGCAGGAAGGGATCTTGAGAGGTCATTTAGTCCAACCCCTATGCTGAGGCAGGACAAAGAACCTAGAGCATCCCTGATACGTGTTTGGGCAACCTGTTCTTAAAATCCTCCAATGATGGTGCTTCAACAAGCTTCCTTGGAAGCCTGCTCTGGTGCTTACTATTCTTATAGTTAGAAAGTTTTCCGTAATATCTAATCTAAATCTCCCTTGCTGCAGGTTTAGCCCATTACTTCTTGTTCTACTTTTAGTGGACATGGAGAATGATTGCTTACCATCCTCTTCATAACAGCCCTTCACATATTTGAGACTTCTTTCGCGCTCCCTCCACCCTCGTTTTCTTTTCTCAAGACTAAACGTGCCCAGTTTTAACTTTTCCTCATAGGTAGGGCCCTACCAAATTCATGGTCCATTTTGGTCAATTTCACGGTCATAGGATTTTAAAAATTATAAATTTCATGATTTCAGCTATTTAAATCTGAAATTTTAGGGTGTTGAGAGGGTAGGTGTCCTGACCCAAAAAGGAGTTGGGGGGGAGAGGGGAGGGTTGCAAGGTTACTATAGGGGGGGGTTGCAGTACTGCTACCCTGACTTCTGTGCCACTGCTGGCAGCGGCGCTGCCTTCAGAGCTGGGCAACTGGAGAGAGGCAGCTGCTGGCTAGGAGCCTAGTTCTGAAAGCAGAGCCACTGCCAGCAGTGCAGAATTAAGGATGGCATGGGATGGCATTGCCACCCTTACTTCTGCGCTGCTGCTGGCAGGGTGCTGCCTTCAGAACTGGGTGCCCGGCCAACAGCCGCCGCTCTCCGGCTGCCCAGCTCTGAAGGCAGTGCCAGAAGTAAAGGTTTCAATACTGCGACCTCTCCCTAAAATAACCTTGTGACCCTCCCGCAACTCCCTTTTGGGTCAGGACCTCCAATTTGAGAAATGCTGGTCTCCTAAGTTCCCACTAACCCACACAGCAGCCTATTAAACGCTGCACAGGTGCTCAGGGTTGCGGCGGGGAGAGATGCCTCGGGCCCAGCCCCGGACATGTTGCGGCTAGGGCAGAAGTGCCTATCCCGTTGCCCTAGCCTCAGAGCTGCCATGGGGAGAGGTGTCTCTCCTCTCAAGCCCAGGTGCTGCTGTGGCAAGAGAGGGCTGGGGGGAGTCCTCTCTCCCTGCTGTAGCCCCAGGGCAGCCTGCACCCCAAATCCCTCATCACTGGCCCCACCCCAGAGCCCTCACCTCCCCCCCTCGTACCGCAACCCTCTGTCCCAGCCCTGAGCCCATCATTCCCTGCCCCAGTCCTGAGCCCGCACTCTGAGCCCCCTCCCACACTCCGAACCTTTCGCCCCCCCCCCCCACATTAATTTTGTTATATGCACCAATATGGAGGTGATGTGTCACACATCACCTCCATATTCATGCACATAAAATTCATTCCTCCTATGCGTGGGAAAAATTAGAGGGAACGCTGCTGGTCTCCCCCATGAAATCTGTATAGTATAGGGTAAAAGCACACAAAAGACCAGATTTCACGGTCCATGACGCATTTTTCATGGCTGTGAATTTGGTAGGGCCCTACTCATAGGTCAGGTTTTCTAAATCTTTTGTCATTTTCTGTACCTCTTCTCTGGAATTTCTCCAATTTGGCACATCTTTCTGAAAATATGGCACCCAAACTGGATCCAGTATTCCAGCTGAGGCCTCATCAGTGCCTCATAAAGCTGTACAATTACCTCCTGTGTCTCTCATATACAACAATCTTGTTAACATACTCGCATCCTGTACAGCTTTTAGCTTTACCTTTATCTGAATATAAAATTATCACTTCATGGACATGGGAGGCTATAGACCAGCACAAGAGTACCCAGACATATGGGGTCAAATGGAAGCTGTGCTTGTGCATCCCAAGGCAGGGCTTAGTTCATGCTCTGGAGGCAGCAAAAAAGTACAGTTTTCAGGCAGAAAACTACAGTAAGGGATTTGCAGAACAGGGCGTGGGTCTGCTTTTACATTTCCTGGTCTTGCAATTACTTGTATTTGTGTCATTCAAGCTTTTACATGCTGCTAAATCCCATATACACAAGTAACTCCTTTTTTTGTATGTAACAGTGTGCAAATATTGGTCCGGCAGACTATAATTATGATGAGACTATCAGCACACTAAGATATGCCAACCGTGCCAAAAACATCAAGAATAAAGCCAGAATTAATGAAGATCCCAAGGATGCCTTGCTCCGTCAGTTTCAAAAAGAAATTGAAGAACTTAAAAAAAAGCTGGAGGAAGGTAACTTCCCTTGTTCCTAATAATGTTCTCTGTATCTTTAGGTTGTTCTGCTCCTGTATGACATGTCTCCTTTTTAAAGACATACCATGGTATGCTTTTCAGGAGTTTTGTAATAACATCTGAAGTTCCCATGCTTTTTAAATATGAGTTTTAGTTATATTAGTCTCAAGTAAAGAAAAGAAACCCAAAGATCACCCATAAATAGAAATAGATGGCATGCATGTAATTCTATGCTGAATGCAAGTTAGAGCTTTTCTTCAGTTAAGTATTGGATTTGTCCACTAGATGGTATTTAGAGCTAACATAAGATAGCAGACTTCATCATTTCTTTTCTCTTTGGTTTAGGTTTGGATGTGACCTATATATAATTGAAATGTACTAATTTTAAAAGTCTCATTCATGTTATGTTAATGACAAATAGGTGTCAGGCTGGGGACAAGTGCAAATTGGGGTTTTAAAAAGCATAACAACAAAGGGTTAAATCTTCTCCTTCTAGCCGAAAAAAGTGCGTGGGAAGGAAACAAGTGCCTCTGAAACTCTCAAACTGAACTTGTGAAGGTGGCTTTTAAGTCTCTTTATAAAGATCAAGGGTGTAAAGCTACAAAACCATATGGTTCCACAGGCTCTGTGAGCAACTGAACCCTGCACATCCCACAAATGAGAATCAGCCTCTTTCTAGGTGGGGTCCTTGGCTGCATATAGCTCTGCTCCCTCAGGCTATGATTCCATTGGTTTATACGGCGACATGAGTATCCTACCGACTGCGGATAAGGAAGAAGGCACAGAGAAGGAGATTTCCACTTGGGAATCTTTTCAATCTGAGAGAGACATGGAAAGTACAGCAGTGTTCCCACCCCCTGTTCTTAACTCATTATTTCAATCCCTGTTGAGTCCCTTTGCTAATTTTGGGCCCCGCACTGCAGAATAAATGCCTTGCAAATGAAAGTCTGATTAAAGCATACAGCTGAGAAACTGAAACTCATGGATGTAAGGATGCAGCTGTGCTACTCTTCTGAACTTTAAAATGTAATTAAGTGCAAGAGTTCTGACAGACTTTGTTTTCAAATTCAAGTTGAATAATTAAAAACACAAAAGCATACTGTGATTACAGCAGAGAGCCATCTTTTCAGAAAACAATTGAGATACTCTGGACATTTTAAGAAAAACATTTATATGGCATAATGCTTAAAAGTGTAAATATTTATTCCTAATGAACACAGTAGCTGTTAGAGAGCTTATTCCTTCACTCTCCCACTTCCCTGGTCCTTCTCGCATGAACAGAGAGCAACAATACCCGAAGTCCGAAGGTGCAAACAATTCGATGTTTATTGGGGTGAACTTCCAGCAAGCTTAAATCCAAGTTCCTTTTTCTTTATTTTCGAATCCCAACTTACTTCCTGTTTGCCCCTAATTTATATAGTAATATTCATAGCTATACCTTAACCAATCATTCTACTAAAATTTACCTAACCAATCCTAACATAGTGTAACATGATTAGCTAACCAATTAGATCTCACCACCTTAATTCGTTTACACCCTGCAAAATTAATTATACAGCAGACAGAAACAATCACAGAACCAGACAGAGACCATGCAAATAAACATACAAAACAATACAGAAGTGAGGATTTCACAACTACAGCTATAAAGACATAAGGGTTTCCCAGCTGTGTCTATTAATAAGTGAGTTCTTACCAGACAGAAAACTATCAAACTAAATTTCCTTTTACATCTTCTAGGCTTTTCCCTTTCTCTGGAGGTGATAGATCGGACCACCTTCCTAACAGCCCCGGATTGCCTTATTTCAGTATGACTAAACAGTGCCTCAGACTGTCACAGTGAGAGAAGGCCCTTACACAGATTCTTTCTTTTATACCTCTATAACTAGCTAAGTAATAAACATATACCTAAATTCTTAAAGTATAGGCCTTTACAGACAGGCGTGAATATCTATATCCTAACAGTAGCCATTTTTCTCTGTATTTCAAATTTCATCTAAAGTGTTTAGAAGTAAAATAATACCTCGTTGAAGAATCGTAGCGTAATAATGCTTAGCACTCGTGCTTTACAAACACTGCAATATTAGACTCCAATCGCAAACTTTCTGAAATACATAATTACAGGTAGAATTTTGGTATGTCAGCGTATTTTGGAACTGGACTCTCAGCCTTACTGAGATTGCTGGTTTCATATTTATCTGTTTTTATACACGGAAAAAGAAACATGTACCTATTACATAAGTAAACAAATGGAAAAACCTAGATCACCCCCAAATCTGCATTGCCTGTACAGTCATTTAGTCCCTACTGCCAAGACACTGTTCAGATAAAATTGAAGGTTGATAAAATGCTGCTGTTACAATTAATTATGTGATCTGCTGTGAAAGAGAATGCCTTGGAAACATATATTTGTGTTTTAGGGGAAGAGATATCTGGCTCTGATATCAGTGGTTCTGAAGATGAAGATGAAGAAGAAGATGGGGAGCTTGGAGAGGATGGGGAAAAGCGTAAAAAACGAAGGGGTAAGGTGTCAGCATGCTCCAATTCTCTCTTCCTTTGTCGTCGAGAAGTATCCAGAAATATCTTTGCATAAAGGAATCAGTTTGCAACTTTGCATAAGTATGAACTTAACTGAGACTGTAGTAAAGTTGTAGTGGCCGCTGCAATTATCATGCCTCCTGTAGAAACTAAGCCATTTGAAGCAGTCAATCTAGCTAGACTGCTATACCTTTATATAGCATCTGCTTCCACTTGGGTAGTTTTGCTTGTAGTAACTTTCTCTTACGTGGTGGTTCCCTGATTACAGCAGGGTGGCTGCGTATGGTTTGTTACTGTGTGTATGTCTATGAGATTGATAGCAAACACACACAACAGAACTGCCTCTGGGATATGGAGTTGTGGGGAGGGAGTAGGGTTGCCAATTTTGCTTGGACGTATCCTGAAGGTTTCATCACGTGACATAATCTTTAATTAAAGATTAATCTTTGAATCCTGGAGACTCCAGGACAATCCTGGAGGGTTGGCAATCCTAGGAGGGAGAGTCCAACAATCTGCTGCAGGGAGACAGATCAGTTTCTAAAAAAAAACCCGGGAAACTTAGTGGCCTTGTCTAATAAAAGCCTGCTGTGTATTTGGAAGAGATGAAGGAACTTCCATTGACTTCTCTTTGCTGGGAGAAGAGACTCCTGGGCTCTAATATTACAAGCTAAATTCATCCTGTTTGTTAAACTATTTTAGTGCCCAGACTTCTTTCCTGTCCGAAGAGTAGAATGTGTTTAAACAGAATTCCAGACTTAACGCTGGAAGGAATCTGTTACATTTGACTTCACTCTCATTGGTGTCACAAATTGTCTGTTTTCTTCAGAGGGGCCCCAAGCTCAAATGCCAGTTTTAACTAACCTTTTTATGTTAAAGGTTTACACAGATGTAAAAAGTGCATCTTGCCACAGTGAACTCCCAGAACTCTGTCCTGAGCCTAAATTCTGCAGCTTTCTCTACAATCTGTTTCATTGTTGATGTTTAATGAGGCCTCGGTCACATTATTGATTATCAGTATTGCAACATAATTATATTAAATCTACAATATGATGTCTGGTTTAAACAAGTCCTTTCAAGCTTATGTGGGATTGTTTTTGATGGGTAATGTTCATGTTATAGCTGTTCGTCGTGTTCGATCAAATTGCTGCTAGTGCTCTGAGCATGTTTACCTGGTGTGTTTTTAAAAATCCACAAGTTGCCTTTCTGTTTTGTTCACATGTTTTCAATTGGTTGGATGATATTCTATTTACATGTACTCTACTTGATGTTCATAGTGGATTGTTAGCCCACAAGGGCAAAAAGTAGAATTGTTATAATTGGTCTTCACCCCCAGATATATTTCTGTAATTATACTGAAGTTCTGCTCTCAAGTTAACTGGTGCAAATCCAGAAGGTTATCTGAGTTCAGAATTTAGCTCAAAGTGAAGTAATATGCCCTTCATTGCTAAGCATTATAAATCTTCAGCATATGCCAGTTCAGAGGATTGTATGGTGCTGAGAATCTCCTGTCAATTAAGATTAATTGATTCTAGAAATTCATTGCATATACCATTGTTCAATAGGTCTATAGCCTAGCACTTTTCTCTTGAGCTAGGGTCATTTCTTGTGGCAAAAAAGCTGACCACCACTACTTATGTTGGTGCTTTAAACTAGTAGATTCAAGTGTTCTCTTGTGATTTGGTTACCTTAGTGAACTGAGCAACAGGCTTCTTTTTAGTAACTGCCCCTTTGCAGGCAGGTATTATGACCCTTTATAGGACAAATCCTGTTTGGATTCACGTATCTGATAACATAATGAATGGTGCATAATTTTCATAGTCTGTAGAATTAAAGTGAAAATAGGCATGTGGGTCACTTTCCCTTTTGAGCAATTACAACAAATAAAATAACTAGGCATATTGGGTTTCATACTAGACATGGTCAGGATGGATTTTTGCTGAAATATGGTTGTTCTGTAGCATACATTTTAGAGTATGAAATGGTGGCTCTACAGGACTGAATCTAAGAGGGATCCAAGCAAATGCTTCCAAACATAAGTATTACTTTGCCTTTTCAAACCAATTTGCTGGTTCTTCTGGGTTTCTTTGGATTTCTTTCCTTTGGAACTAATTTTTAGCTGCGTGTTTCTTCATATTCTTGTTTCTTCTTTCCTGGGTTTTCCGTGGGTCTTACTTCTTTGTTTTCCAGGCAGTAGCAGCAGCAGTAGTTCAGACTCCACATGCTCTGTCATAGAGAAACCTCTGGATAAGTCCTTCACTAGTGAGTGGGAGCTCTTAAGTCATTTAACAAAGCTTTGGCCTTTCCATAACCTGTGCACTCCATTTTGTAAATGCCACACTGCTCCCTGCCACTTTTTTATTTAAGAGAAAAATGTGGATTTATAAATTGGCTAAAGCATGCTTTTCTTTTGCTGCTTCCAAGCTTTAAACAATTGTTCAACGTGCAACTTAGCTTAATGTTTGAGACGATGTAAGGCAAGTTAGTGCTTTGTTCGAGCTAACTGTAAAGAGAGGGGGAAATAGGATGGAAAATCCAATTCCAGTTTTTGTTTCATTGGCTTCCTTCTCTATTAAGACGTTGGCAGAGAACAAATCAGTGGAACAATCAAAATCCTACTTTAGATTTATAATCTGGAAAGGGGGCTAGATAGTATTTGATTAATTCACAGTCCTTTGATCTGAAGAGATCTGGATTCAGATCTTTAAGGGTGGCAAGTAAAAGTGACTTGTCTATTGTGGAAAGATATCCATGTCTCTATAAATCATCATTTGCTTGGGCATCATTGTCATTCTTTGTTCAGAGAAGGGGCCAATGATCTGGATGAAGAAACTATTAGCTTAGTTGCCCCTGGCTCTAGGCAGGGCTTTTGGTCCCCTTATAAACACTAGAATTAATTAATTAATTTGTGATGGCTGTTTTACTCAAAATACTCTTTTTAAAAGCCCTAATGCCAGGTTGGTGGAACTTTCTAATATTAGTTTGTAGCTTACTTCTGCAAGCCTGAGTCACACTTTTCCCCTTTCTTATGCAGAGAGAGGCTGATAGTTCAAGGTGTTGATATCTAGTTATATCTAAAAGGGAGAGCTCCTTAGTTTCTAAACTGTTCATTTATTGGTGGTATTAACATTTTTCCACCAACAGTAAAATACAAAATCCCATTTACTTGTCACAGTCAAGAAGGCTTGAAATGTACAAACCCTCTAGTGGTTTACTTTATTGGAGGCATTGAAGTGCATTTGCTTTTCCAAACTTGCTTTTAACCAGAATATTTGGATGTGGGCAATTCACTTAATGGCAAGTTGTCCACTGAAATACTTACTTGGGGACCACTCCACCTCCTATCAGTAGGTGAAGAGACTCCGATTTACTATGGTGGAAGTTGGCTCAGGCCGTCAGTGGTAGAATGAACACTACTTGTTCTACAGTCAAAATAGTAGTTGTCCTCATATGTTGTGTCGATCTTTTGCATGTTGTCTTCCTTCTGCATTATCCTTTTTTTTTTTTTTTTTTCCTGTTTCATTCTGATCATACCTGCTTGAATAACCAAAATTGGCCATATACCTCCATGGAAGCATCAGTTACTGCAAATTAACCTACTAATATACTGTTTAATTGAACATAGAAATCTTGTGTTGAAATCCCGTATGTGCAGTTGGTCATATAAAACAAATAATTGACTTGGAAATCTCACTAAAATGCAAAGCAAGCTTTCTTTCTGTGTGCTAAGGTTTTACAGGTAATGTAAAAAAAATTGGCTACCTTGAAAACATAACTCTGTCTTACTTTAGGGTGGTAGATGCCCTCTTGGATGTTTCTTAGGGCATGATCTTTGCGGCAGGCTCGTAATCTCATATATAGAATCTACATTATATTGAACTGAATAGGAGAATGCAAGAATGGGTTGAAGATTAATCTGAATACTCAAAAAAAAAAAAAAAAATCCTTTGGTTCAGAAAATGTACTCTGGCCAACCATAAAATCATAACGCAAATATTTGCTTTAATGGTTTCTTATTTCTCAATGATTATTCTGCTGATTTTTTTCTGTCTGTAGATGCAGATTTACATTAATCCTTTTACTGATACTGATGATCTTTATCACAAAACAATCAAGCAGTAATGTTTTTCTTTTTCCTCCCTTTTTTATGCATATGCTGCCTATCTGCGATTTGCTTACTACTTCCTCTTAATGCAAGATCAAGCAGGTTGGTGTGATTGCTTTGTGATTGATATAGTACAGATACAGAGCTTGTAAAGGGTCTTGCTGCTCAATCTAACTTTCACTCTTTAAAATTGAGAAGACCTAAGAATGTGTTTTGACAGGTAAGGATCCTTCATTCGCCTGTCCCTGACCTTTTTGCTTAAAGATTTCTCTATATAGAATTTCACAGAAAGCTCAAACTTCTAAAGCATATTGCCCAAAGCTTGGTCAACCAAAATACTGGGGCTGTGAACCTACATGTTACTGCTTCTTACCATCTGGCCAACAGGAGAAGCAAATGGAATCTAAACCAAATTATTTTAATTGTCGTATTCCTGAATTACTGTCACATATCCTGCCACGAAATTATATACTACACCCAGATACCTACATAATTTCCCCCCCCATTTCTGGTGTGTGTGTATATTTAAAATAGGGCTGTCGATTAATTGCAGTTAACTCACGCGATTAACTCAAAAAAATTAATCGTGATTAAAAAAAATCGCGATTAATCGCAGTTTTAATTGCACTGTTAAACAATAGAATACCAATTGAAATTTATTAAATATTTTGGATGTTTTTCTACATTTTCAAATACATTGTATTCTTGTTGTAATTGAAATCAAAGTGTATATTATTTTTGGATTACAAATATTTGCACTGTAAAAATGATAAAAGAAATAGTATTTTTCAATTCACCTCATACAAATACTGTAATGCAATCTCTGTCGTGAAAGTGCAATTTACAAATGTAGATTTTTTTTTTTTGTTACATAACTGCACTCAAAAACAAAACAGTGTAAAACTTCAGAGCCTACAAGTCCTCTCAGTCCTACTTGTTCAGCCAATCGCTAAGACAAACAAGTTTGCTTACATTTACAAGCAATAATGCTGCCCTCTTCTTTCTTTCTTCACCAGAAAGTGAGAATAGGCATTTGCATGGCACTTTTTTGTAGCTGGCGTTGCAAGGTATTTACGTGCCAGATATGCTAAACAATCGTATGGCCCTTCATGCTTCGGCCACCATTCCAGAGGACATGCTTCCATGCTGATGACGCTTGTTTAAAAAAAAAAAAAAAAGACATTAATTAAATTTGTGACTGAACTCCTTGGGGGAGAATTGTATGTCCTCTGCTCTGTTTTACCCGCATTCTGCCATATATTTCATGTTATAGCCGTCTCGAATGATGACCCAGCACATGTTCATTTTAAGAACACTTTCACTGTAGATTTCACAAAATGCAAAGAAGGTACCAATGTGAGATTTCTAACTGACCCACGGTTTAAGAATCTGAAGTGCTTTCCAAAATCTTAGAGGGACGAGGCGTGGAGCATGCTTTCAGAAGTCTTAAAAGAGCAACACTCCGATGCGGAAACTAGAGAACCCGAACCACCAAAAAAGAAAATCAACCTTCTGCTGGTGAGATCTGACTCAGATGATGAAAATGAACATGCATTGGTCTGCACTGCTTTGGATTGGTATTGAGCAGAACCTGTCCTCAGCATGGACGTATGTCCAGTGGAATGGTGATTGAAGCATGAAGGGACATATGAATCTTTAGCGTATCTAGCACGTAATTACCTTGCAGCGCCAGCTACAACAGTGCCATGCAAATGTCTGTTCTCACTTTCAGGTGATATTGTAAACAAGAAGCGGGCAGCATTATCTCCTGCAAATGTAAACAAACTTCTTTGTCTTAGCGATTGGCTAAATAAGAAGTAGGACTGAGTGGACTTGCCGGTCTAAAATTTTACATTTTTATTTTTGAATGCAGTTTTATGGACATAGTTCTACATTTGTAACTTCAACTTTAATGATAGAGATTGCACTACAGTACTTGTATTGGGGGAATTGAAAAATACTATTTATTTTGTTTTTTTACGATGCAAATACTTGTAATCAAAAATAAATATAAAGTGAGCACTGTACACTTTTTATTCTGTGTAATTGAAATCAATATATTTGAAAATGTAGAAAACATCCAAAAATATTTAAATAAATGGTATTCTATTATTGTTTAAAAGATTAATTTTTTTAATCGCTTGACAGCCCTAATTTAAAAATAAATAAGGTGATGTTTCAGTGTCTTTACAAAAGTTGTGTGTGCGTGCGCAGGGGAGAGCCTTTTACTGAACAATAATGTTTGGCAGGGTATTTTATGGGGGTTTTTCTTGTTTTTTTTTCCCCCCTGCAGTGGTGGTAAATTGTTGCTATTGGATTTTCATACATTTAAGTTAGGGTTTTTTTTGTCTAGATTTTGTTAGAATGTGGCTGGGAAAGATCAAAACAGGGTAAATTGTATTTTCCACACAATAAAAGTTCTAGAAATCTAAATTAGCTTGGTATCTTGCTATCCTCTCTGCCACCCTTGTGCAATTAATCTGAAACCTGTTCATGTTCACATGCATTGATATATTGTGCAGTATTGGAATTAAGATCTTCGCAATCCAAAGTTATTTTTCAACTAATGTTGATTTCTGAGATTTGGAGGATGATTTATAGGAGCCATTCTCCTTCTTCTAGAATTCTGAATTATTTGCAGATGACCTTTTAGGGTTACGGAACTCAGTCTGAATACCAGTTAGCTGCTCAAGTTACCTCCATTGTAATCACAGAGGTGTAGGTGTAAAAAAATTGGTTTGGTTTTTACTTTTTACCAGTGGTCAGATCTTGAAAGTACTACCTTATAGACCATCACAAATCCCACCACCCCAGAATCTCTGAATAGACACTGCTACAAAGGCAATCTGAGTCCATAAGCTGTTGTCCATCCCTTATCTGCTGTTATCTAATAGGCTCTTCTGCATTTCTCTGCACATTGTAGTTCTTCATTGTGGACAATACAGTCTTATAAGATCTTACTGCTAACATTCGCAGTGACACTCCATAGGGAATGCAATACAGAAGAGTACCTTGGAGAAAATTTTTTCGTGTGAATTTTTGGAAAGTGGAATTTTGAACTTAGCTTTAGAACTCAACTCTTCTAACAGGCTGCAAAAAGAAACATTAAAGTGTAATCACTTCTCTTTATAATTAGATGCTAAAGTTTGCTTAAAAAATAAACTCTGGATTGAACTGTGCAAACTAACTTTTCATTATCCCTTTAAAGAAATTTAGGTTTCAAACTTCTGGCTCTTTTTAAGATGGCAGTCTTTCACAAGGGTTTTATTCTTTTTTTACATTTGATTTTAGTACAATACACTAACATTAGCATAATATTTCTGTGTGTCCAGCGGTGGTAATTAGCAAAAGCAGAGCTTGAGTGGCTTGTAAATGTCACTATATCTCCAAGATGGAACTAGTCTAGTGTGCACATAACTCTTCATATAAGTCAATTACTATTTTTCTTCTTGCCCAATTTCCGAAGTGCCACTGCATGGCTTTGTTGAAGTCATGGTCTTAATAACAAAGCTACACTAAAACCTTTGATATAAAAGTTGCCTGTGTTGGACAGTGATGTGATACAAGCTGGTTTCCTGACAGAATTGGGAAGCATCACCAGCATCTATTAAATATCCATTAGTACTGAATAGTACTATTATAAACTCCAGTAGCTGCAGAGATACAGCAGAACTATATATTGCCATTGAAATCTTTTTATTTAACTTTTGTCGAAAATCAGTTAATTTGAAATCTGATGACAAGATAGAAATCTTCACTGTATTAAGACAGTGTTTTATTTTTGCCATCAAATAATTCATACGTAATCTGAATCTTTTCAAAGGCAAGAAGAAAGTTTCCCCAGATAAAATGGTAGAGATGCAAGCCAAGATTGACGAAGAGAGAAAAGCACTTGAAACCAAGCTTGACATGGAAGAGGAAGAGAGAAACAAAGCCAGGGCTGAACTGGAGAAGAGAGAGAAAGATCTGCTCAAAGCCCAGTTAGTATTGCATCATAAGAACTTTTTTTTTTTTTTTTTTACAATTCAGTAATCAGATCTAATTGGGGATGTGTGACTGGTGGAAATTAAAATGAATTGGTTGATTAAATCAGTGATGGACAAAATGAATGCTCTCATGTCCTGCCATTTAAAGCAAATGAGTTTCCTGTGTAGATTAGAGCTGGTCAGAAAATCCAATTTAAAAAAAAAAAACTGCATTTTTTAAAACTGTTTTTCAAAATTTCCGCCAGCCATAGAGAGAGCTTAAAAAAAAAAGCATCCAAATTTGAAAAAGCTGGACAAGCTCCTGTATATATTGACTGCTAATGAAGTAGTCAAATACTAAGAACCATCATAACAGCCTTTACTGCCATACAGTTTAATGAGATGGAAGGGCTTGATTCTGGGCACAGAACTGATCTTGATGTGGAAAGATTGATCCAGGCTGGAGCTGGAAAGTGACCTGTGAGTTCTCACAGGGCCTCAGGGCAGAGCATAAGGCAAGCAGGTGGATGAGGCACATGGCTGGTGGAACAAGGGCTGGAGAGGTAATGGACTTGTGTGTTAAGCCTCCATGATCCCTGCTTGTCTTCCCTTGGCCTCCATTTGTGATTATTTTCTCCTCTTCCTGCCACCAAGGCCCTGAGGTAATCAGCTGCTGCTGCCACCTCTTATTCTCTCTCCTCCTGGGTCTCCATGCTGCCTGGGCCCCAGCAGAGGGAGCACTGAAAGTAGAGGAGGAGACAGTCTCCCTGATCTTGGTGCCCCAGCAGCCCCTAGTGAAGGGAGGATTTGCAGCAGGAGAGACTGTTCAGTGTCAGCTGCCCTGTTTGACTTTAGCTGCAACTCTTTCCAGTGAGTTGTATTTTCTTATTCTTACAATCTCAAAAGTAAGATGTGTTCAGGCCCCCTCCCGCCCACAGGCCAGGCCCCACCACTAGAGAGAGCCTGGAATACGTGGTCTTCCACTCCCTCTCTCTCTCTCTCTCTCTCTCTCATCAGACAGGAACACCAGTCGCTGCTGGAGAAGTTATCCGCTCTGGAGAAGAAGGTGATTGTGGGAGGTGTGGACTTGCTGGCAAAAGCTGAGGAGCAGGAGAAACTTCTAGAGGAATCTAACATGGAGCTTGAAGAGCGAAGGAAAAGAGCCGAGCAGCTTCGCAAAGAGCTTGAGGAAAAAGAGGTTTGATCTGCTTTCTTATTGTAGTGCTGATGATTTTAACAGACAGGACTGATTGTGCTCACCTTCCCTTGCCTCTCTCCGGGGCCGGCTCTAGGGTTTTTGCCTCCCCAAGCAAAAAAATTTTTGGCTGCTCCCCACTCCAGCCCCCGGCTCCTCCCCCCTCCCCCCCCCCCCCCCCACCAGTGCCCTCCCCACCTGCACCCCCTGCCGCCCCAGCCCTGGGCTCTCTCTTCCCCCCCCACCCCCACCCGCACCCCCTGCCGCCCCAGCCCTGGGCTCCCCCCCAAACATGACCTCCTCGTTCACCACAGCAATCCCCGTTTACACTTGCAGTGGGGATCAAACCGTTTCTCCTATTTTTATTTCACTTTAGTATAAATCTCGCCCCCACCCGTCCCCCCGCAACATCCTCTTTAGTGCTCCAAATGCACATGGAAGGCATAGGGACTTACCCCCTCTCCTCCTCCACCCTCCTCCATGAGTACATCACACCCCGCTTCTCTGCCAGTGTAGAGCCCCCAAGCACCCCCACACCCGCTCCTCTGCCTGACCCCTCTTTACTAGATCCCCATCCCTTTCTGGGTACAAGGTTTGAGGGTTATCAGGAGGGTTGCGGGAGAAGAGGTGCAGGGGAAGGGGGAGGTGTGGGAGGAGAGGGCTGGGGGAGGGTACAAGGGGAGAGATGCGGGTGAAGGGAGAGTACAAGGGGAAGGGGTTCGGCGAAGGAGCGATGTGGGGAGGTACAAGTGAAGAGGCTGCGAGCGGGATGGGGAGTGCAAGGGCTGAGAGCGGCAGGCGCTGACAGCTGCTTCCCCAGCCCCGTGCAGGCAGAGCTGAGAGGACGGACACTGACCCCCAGGTGCCCAAGCCGCAGGGTTCCCCCAGCGGGGCAGTATGCCCTGCTCAGAGCCAGGCTCTGCCTCTCCCCGCCCCTGGTGCTGTGGCGGCCCGGGGCAAGCAGCGCGGGGCTGAGGCAGGGGAGGTGCGTGGCAGGAGGTTCGGGGGCAGCTCCCTGGCAGCTCCGGCTGCCCAGCCACTCGCCCTATCAGCGCGTGAGCCGGGATCCGCTCCCCCTGCCCAGCCTGGTGGCGTCCTGCACAGCCCACTCGGGCGGGAAAACGCCGCGCCGCCCTGGGGAGACTCAGAGCAGCAGCGGTGGCGGCAGCAGGACCCCTCCTCCCTCCTCACATCCCGGGCCCCGCTTCCCTCCCTTCTCGCATCCCGGGCCCCGCTTCCCTCCCTCCCCGGGTCCTCACACACTCCGGGAGCCCCTCTCGCCACCGCAGCCCGGGCTCGGCTCCAGGGGAAGATGCTCTGGCTCTCCAGCGGCTGGGCTCTGGCCAGGGCCGGCTCCTGGCTTTTTGCCACCCCAAGCAAAAAAAAAAAAGAGGGCCAGAATGCCGCCCCTTGGAAAGTGCCGCCCCAAGCACATGCTTGGAGTGCTGGTGCCTAGAGCCGGCCCTGCCTCTCTCAGCCTTGTGCGCCCACTTGATATGGAAGCTATGGCAGGAGCTGGTGCCAACATTCCTAGAGACTGACACCTGAAATGGGTAGGCAGTGCTCTGGTACGGAAGTCTGTGCAAGGATTAGATTTATAGCAGCGAGTAAAAGTGGGACGTGTGTGAGACAGATCGGTGTAGGCAGAGCCGGCATTTCACTTACTCCAGGTAGTTTCTCCTCTGGTTATACCACAGCCAAATGCTTCTCTGACAATAGTAAATTGTGTTGTCTTTTGTTTTTAAATGTTGCAAACAGCAAGAGCGCCTGGACATTGAGGAGAAGTACACCAGCCTGCAGGAGGAGGCACAGGGCAAGACCAAGAAGCTGAAGAAAGTCTGGACAATGCTAATGGCTGCAAAATCAGAGGTCCGTGTCCAAAAGAGTTAGTTTATAAATATAACTAAACAAGTCTGTTTTGGAAATACTGTGGCCTACATTGTGTAACCTTGGAAAAGTGCTTTGCCAGTGTCTTTATAAAGCACCTCTTGGTTGGTATGTTTTCAGAGAACTAACTGAACACTGGTAATTTGAGCCTCTGGGGGTTACATCTTCAAGCTTTTCTCTGAATCGATGAGGTGACCAGACAGCAAGTGTGAAAAATCAGGGCAGGGGGTAATAAACGCCTATATAAGACACAGCCCCAAATATCAGGACTGTCCCTATGAAATCAGGATTTCTTTGAAATGAAAGCGGAGGGTCTCATTCATATGACTCTGGGAGCTGGAGCTTTAATAAAATAACCAGTTATCGCTAAACGTTATAAAATCATCAGTTGCCAACACACTCTGCACAATCCCCTGCTCCTGCTTGACTTGAATAGTCTTTATGTTTTCTGTCAGAGTAATGTAATAACTTGACAGAATACGGGATTAATAATTTATCTTAGTTGTAGCTCCTTGAAATTTCACTCTTGTTTGTTTTCCTCTTTCTCTCCTGTGACCTTTCATCTCCATAGCATATTTTTCTCCTTTCTGTAGTTTTTTTTTTACCCTATCCTATCCCTCTGGCCAGGATCCCCTAATCATGTGCCACCTGGCTACCACATTCTTTCCCTCTCCTGCCAACCTGTGGGAACTCAGAATGTCTATTGGCTGGTGCCTGTAGCGCATGCTGCAGGAGGTCTTCAGGCCGAGAGCTGCTTCCTGCAGCTGCCTGTGGTGCATAGTAGTATGTTAGATAATGGGATTTTCTTTAGGGTGTGCAGGCCCCCTTCCTTGAGCAGGATGTACCTAGACTGCTCTGCTCCTGTTTCCTTCCAACAAGTGCAGAGCGGGAATTTGCAGAAGTCTTGTAGCCAAAAAGTGCCATTCTGAGCTGGTATGTTTAATTTATCAATTCTTGGGGATAGTTTAGAATAAAAGAATTCATTTTGCCTATGAATTTAAATGGAGATGGCCTTTTATCATTCCATGAAGAGCAACAACTTTTTAAAAGGCTTTCATGTTTGAACTACTTCTAGCTTCCTGATGGCTTGCTTTATTGTCCATAGATGGCAGATCTGCAACAGGAACATCAGAGAGAGATTGAAGGATTGCTGGAGAATATTCGGCAGCTCAGCAGGGAGCTTCGTCTTCAAATGCTCATCATAGATAACTTCATTCCTCAGGACTACCAGGTAAAGGAAAGGAAGCCTAGTCTTGGATTTGGGGTTTTTAGTAATGTTAGAGACACTCATTGATTCCTCCAGCATTCCTTCTGTCCCCATCAGTAGTGGGAGTGGCTTAGCACACCTCCTCTCTGTATCCAGTTTGTTAGAGCTAGTAGGTGTTGAATAGCATCGCACAAAAAAATAATGAGCCACATAAGATTCTAACTTACATATATATTTGTAAAGGAGTATTTATAAAAGACAGAAAACCTCTAATAAAATGTAATTAGAAGTAAAATCAAGGTTATTAGGTTTGTTTCAGACCAACGCAGTTATATGAACATGCTACCAGGTGCAGCTCTGTCACATTTCCATATTAGTTTTAGATCACTGTCAAAAACCATGAGAATCAGAGACCCCAGATGTGACTGAATCAATCTTTTGAAAATACCAAGAGGGAGGTTTCTGGTGAGCATTACAATTGTTCACTAAGCAGAATGGCTTCACCAATCACCTTTCTCCCTGTAGTCTTTATGTAATGCTTTGAAAAGCCTGGTTGAGTATATTGATAAAGTGAAGCAATTATTTGATTATCGGAGGAGGATCCACTTCCTCCTCATCCTCTGTCTAAAAGATCTGAAGTGTTTTCTAAAATTGAAGGCCATCTCTACAATAGGAAAATATATACCTGTAATTGTCCACTGTGGCAGCTTCACCCTGGGACTAAGCAGATTTTGGACAACAGTGGTTACAAATAGCTGATGGACTGCTCCAACAGGGAATTACAGGCCCAAACTCTGCCAACGCATCCCCTAAATATTCATCTTTCACTCTGCTCTTCACAGAAATGAAGATCTCCTGTTGGACCTCCTCCTATAAAGAGCATTATTGATTCAGGATGAACAGTTCCCATCAAAAGGGAGTAGGAGTTACATGGCACAAAGCCAGATTATGTAGCCTACCCAAAGGCAAAGTGTTAAAACTGGTGTAGATCCCCCAAAACAGGGCTATCAGTTCACCACAAGAATATTAATGAAAATTGATCCATTTGCCAGAATGGCTCATGGAATGTTTCAGGACCCGTTTTGGTCTAGGGTCAGTTGGATGAAGATGCGGTTAGCAGCAGTATTTGATGTGAAAAGCCACACAGCTTGACCGTATCTAGACCTTTCATCTTTCACTTTCTTTGTAGTGCTCTCTTGGCTCCCCAATATATGATATCCCTGAGATTCATTGTATCTGACATTTTAAATACCTCACACCACCCAGTACAAAACACACACAGCCGTTTTCCTTTGGTTTTATGAATATCACACCTGGACAACTATCTTAATGATATCACCATAACTGGAGACCTGTACATGTGCAGAATATTCCTACATGCACTGGAACAGGTGATTCAGGGTAAGGGTATGTCTACACTGCAATAAAAGATCCACGGCATGGCCATGGCTGGCCCAGTTCAGCTAACTCAGGCTTGGGCTGTGGGACTAAAAATTGCAATGTAGATGTTCAGGCTTCAACTGGAGCCCAGGCTCTGAAACCCTACAAGCAGGGTGGGTCTTGGAGCCTGGGCTCCAGCCTGAACCCAAACATCTACGCAACAATTTTTAGCCCCAGAGCCCCAGTCAATTGACCTAGGCTCTGAGACTTACTGCCAGAGAGATTTTTTTTTATGGCAATGTAGACCTATCCTCGTAGGCCATGGCCTTCAGTGTGTGTGTGTGTGTGTGTGTGTGTGTGTGGTTTTTTAACATGGTATGGTCATCCACATCAGTGAACTAGCCTTGATTAAATTGACTTGAGGAGGAGCCATGTCTAACAGGGCTTTAATGCTGTTGTTAAATTCACTTTGCCCAGGATCTCTTGGGTGTGCCTTATGGAAGATGTATTTAGAGTGTATGAAGAGTTAAAACAATTATTTTTCTTATTTCTTCTAAGGAAATGATTGAAAACTATGTTCACTGGAATGAAGACATTGGAGAATGGCAGTTGGTAAGCTTAGTTGATAGATGCAGGTAGCTTCATTAGTGCAATGCAAAGGTTCTCAAGGGGTATTAAATGAAAGTGAGGGTTCTCATGCTAACTCGCCAACCTTAGCTATACAGTTTTCATTGGCTAGTTAGATTGTGCCGTAACGGAGAGACATCGTCACTCTGATAACCTTCATGTCTTCACTTCCTGACTTTTGCACTTTAAAACATGTAGCATTCATGTCTCTTGCAGTTAATTCTCTGGCATTCCTAAAGCAAACCAGGATGCAACCCTTTTTCTGCTTAATATTATTAAACTGCAAATTCCAATTTGAAGTTCACCCCTCGTCAGAATAAACGGAGTAGGTGAGGGGATGAGCTGTCCCCTTTGTGGCAACTATTGTTTGGCTGCAGACTGCTTGAAACCTGTTCTAACAGGGCAGAGGTACTTCAGTTAACATACTGTATCATCACAATAGAGGGTCTTTTAAACAAGGGAAGTATTACCAACCATGTTGTTGGAACAGAAAGGATCATGTGAAAGCTTATAGAAATATATATTTGTGTATATATATATTTATCTTGCATCATGCCCCGAAGTCCATTAGACTGGCAAACTGCCCAGGGGAGTAAAAGTTCTAGAACTGTAAATGCTCAATTTAGCCACTAGTCCTAGGAAGTTCTGCTTCAGGCATTTCTATAAAGAACATCCCAGCTGCAGTTGAGCAGAAAAAAAAAAAGTAAAGATAGAAAAATACATTTTTCAGGGTACTAAGATTATTCGTGAATTTGGGATTGAATTTGACAAAAAACTGGACAACAAAAATGTTGGAAATGTCAAAATGAACTGTTTTTTGACAATGTTTTGAATCCACATTTCAAGACAAAAAATGTCAAATGTTTTGATTTGACCCAAATTAAAAAATTTTGAATATTTTTTTTGTTTGTTTTGGTGAGAAAAAGAAAGAAAAATTGGTTTGAAATAAATGGATTTTTTTTAAAATTCTTCACTCCGCTCTAATCCAAGATAATCTTAACTGTCATGATGGGTAAAAGGTGTGAAGTGGGTCTTTCATCTCACAAACTCCCAGATTAATTGAATTGAGGCTGGAAGCAAATATAAACCTACCCAATTGTGAAATCAGTCTTATAATATAGTTGACTTTGCTAACAGATCTTTCTCTTTCTTTAAGAAATGTGTTGCATATACAGGGAACAACATGAGAAAACAGACCCCAGTACCAGATAAAAAGGAAAAAGATGTAAGTGTCTCTTCTTAAATATGGACCAAACTGTATAGATCTATAGTGTACAAGCCAATGAATACCCATATGTGGAGCCTTACCAAATTCACGGCCATGAAAAACGCGTCAAGGACAATGAAATATAGTCTCCCCCCATGAAATCTGGTCTTTTGTGTGCTTTTACCCTCTACCATACAGATTTCACGGAGGTGACTAGTGTTGTCCAAATTGGGATTCCTGACCTGAAAGGGAGTTGCAAGGGGCTCGTGGTATTGCCACCCTTATTTCTGTGCTGCCTTCAGAGCTGGGCGGCCAAGGAGCAGTGGCTGTTGGTGAGGCTCCCAGCTCTGAAGGCAGCACCCTGCCAGCAGCAGCGCAGAAGTAAGGGTGGCAATACCATACCATGCCATCCTTACTTCTGCGCTGCTGCTGGCAGCGGCTCTGCCTTCAGAGCTGGGCTCCCTGCCAGCAGCCACCGCTCTCCAGCTGCCCAGCTCTGAAGACCGTGCCACTGCCAGCAACAGTGCAGAAATAAGGGTAGCAGTATCGCAACCCCCATGCCCCGCCAATAACCTTGCGACCACCCCACAACTCTTTTTTTCAGTCAGAACCCCTACAATTACTGTGAAATTTCAGATGTAAATAGCTGAAATCATGAAATTTACAATTTTTAAAATCCTCTGACCATGAAATTGACCAAAATGGACCATGAATTTGGTAGGGCCCTACCCATATGTGCTGCATCTCCTGCTGTAAAACTTTCAAATTCTGATTTTTATAGTCTTTGGTGTTTTGATGAAGCACACTTCTTGATAAGTGTTATAGAAGAACATATACTCACAGTTGTAAAATGGATTCTGTGTATTCTTTCACTAGCCCTTCGAGGTGGACCTTTCCCATGTTTATCTAGCTTACACAGAAGAAAGCCTGAGGCAGTCTTTGATGAAGTTAGAGAGGCCGAGGACTTCAAAAGGAAGATCAAGGCCTAAAACTAATAGAAGGTGAGAGTTCTTGTGAAATGGTTTTGTATGTGATTGGGAACTTCCATGTGAAGTGTTTTAAGTCCTAACTAAAGATTTATTTTGGGGGTCGGTCCTGTAGGCTGCATTTGGGCATCCCTTTAATTTGAATGCATTACAGCAGGACCCCAGGCCCTTTCAGCAGTGCTGTAATGCATTCCACATAGAAAGTAATTGAACTATAGTGAATGCTGATCAAAATCCATAATACTTGGAAAGCATGCTCTATTGATTTAAGGACAATTTTCTGTTGCCAAGATATCAAATTATTAGAGCTGGTTGTGATTTTTTCAAAAATTGAGTTTCTTTTTTCCCCCCTTTTTAAAATAATTTTGAAATTTAAAAAACTAACTTTTCAAACTAAATAGTCTTATATCTTCAGAGAGCTATAAAAAGGGGTATAAGATTTGTCATAGTATAAATAGTGGGGGTACTGAGGTGGTATTTAAATAAAATGGAGAATGGAATTAAATGGAAGACACACATCAGTACATGCCTCAACAATGCTAAAATCAGTGAAGCCTACACAGAGGAATAGAACATTCCTTAGGTGATATGAGGTAGAGACTCAGTCTGGGTCAAGGTTTGGGAGTTGCTAAGTTTAATTCTGGTTCCAGTTTGGGTTAATTGTACAAAAAGCCCACCAACATTAAGATTGGGAAAGTAACACCACGTCAGCAGATGGAATACATTATGGTTACTCAGTCAAGTTACACATACTGCAGATTTTAAGGTATACTGTTTAACTGACTGTACTGCATGAAGATTTATAATCAACAGAGAAAACATACTGCACACACTGTGTAGTGTTTTATCATGGGAGAGTTGGCTTTGGCAAGAAACATTAACTTTTGGGGCCAAGTTAAGAGACATAAACCGGTGTAAATTTGACTCTTAATGACACATAATCAAGCCTAAGTGACTTAGGAAATGGCCTACTTTAACGCCTTCTTAAACGTGTGTGTGTTGTTCTTGCTACATTCCTCTCCTCTGGCTACTTGATGTGTTTTATTCTAGCATACACTTTGGGGGCCAAATTCACAAGTGACATGCGAGAATACACATAAGTTACCTGTCCAAATGAGGATAGTGCTGATGGATGACCAAATATAAACCTAGATAGATTGTATTTTGAGTTATCCTTCTAAAATATTAAATATGCTGTTGTTGAGATTTTAGCATATTATTTTTAGAGGCTAGAAACCAAACTTGTATAAGTGTTAATAGTATATTTAGATTTGGAAAATGTCACCCCTTCCTTTTCTTTGGTAGACTACTAATGTGTTTTTGTCTTTTTTTCCACCCCTCCTCTCCAAACAGAAAACGTTCAGCAAAGCCAGGAGCTGTAATCGACTCTCTGCTTCAGTAGGTGTTATGCATTCAGCGTCAGAGTAAAGATTAATGTGTGTTGTAATGCTTTGCTGAAATTCATAGTTCATTAGAAAATATTGAGGAACTGGCACAATTTGACCAGAAGGGGCTACAAAACAATGCCTCATCAGTAAACAAAAATGAACTTGTTTCTCTAATTACCCTTATACTGTATGTTATATTAACATATGTTAAACCAATATATGTGTTGTTGCGAAATTGTCAATGTATTACACCACTCTTTGTGTTGTGCAGGGAAACCATTGGCAGTAACCTTTGTCGAAATGAAATGTATAGAAAGCAAGAACTTTAGATGTGTTTAAATTTTAAAAATATTAGCCCAGTGTGGTAGATAGACCCTGAACTTTAAATCCTGATAACTCTGTTTTATGTCCTGCTTTGTACATAAAGTAGCAGCTTACACTGTTGTCCTGTGTTGCACTGTTATGTTTTCATGTGGTGGGTATAAATCCATGATATAACTCAATCTGAATACTGAGCCCCCTTCCTTGGCTATTTAAATACTCCCTAATTGTAGCTGTTGTTTGAATTTCATACATTAAATGACTGATTGTCTTTCTGTTCCTTTAGTAACTGACATATGTAGACTTACTATATATTGTTGCATAAAGAGTGACTGTTTTGAAAACCTAAACTGTACAAATTCAAGAACACTGGGCAAGGGACAATGTTTTGTTTAGTTTCAGTGCAAATGAAAACAAAACTGTTTAGTTTCATTTTATTTGAAGTGCTGTTGTCCTTTTATTTACTGTTTAAATGCACACAGTCTCTAGGCAACAACTCTTTGACTACTTTTTTGAGGGTGGCCATCGCTGAAGAAAATGCAAGAGAATATATTTTACTTTTTTAAAGGCTGCTTTGCACGGTTGCCTTCACTGCGCTCGCACTGGGTGGAGGATGTGTAACTGATCTCTCTGATTGTAACTGAGCCTTGCATTTTTTGTATGAATTGCTCTACTCTCAATATGGATGGAGAAGATAAAATCCTACTATGTTAAAGAGAGTGTCACAAACCCATAATATAGCTCAGGCTAGGTGTTTTCAGAGCTTGTGGCTAGCTTTCTCACCCTTGGCCCCAATATTTTGGGGGCAATGCTCTATTGACTAGTGATGGATTTGGACCCTTTATATTTTAAAATAGAGAGGTGCTTCCTTTACTTCCCATCCCCAGGTAATAGTAACATCTGCACAAAAGTCGGTCCTGTCTACACCCAAGTAGTCTTTTGTTTTCCATTACACTTAGAGACAGTAGCTTAATTTCTTCTAAAATCATTCATTATTTTTTTGCATTGAGTGGCTGCTGATTTACTAGTTCAGTTGATCCCCCTGAAAACTGTGCTGCTACTAATCATTTAACATTTTAATATATTGCTTTTGTGATACAGGAGAAATTATTATTCCTTTGTCTTGTGCATATTATGTAACTAGTGCTGGAACACATCAGTTACAGATGTCATAAATCTTCATAAACCCGTTGATTATTAATGTCTATAACTTCAGTATAACCTTACAATGTTGCATGGAGTGTGAAAAGCTGTGACTGCTGATGTGAAAAGATGGAATCCCTAAACAAAAGCATAGCACTGTTCCACTGCAGGTGTAATGCATTCGTTCTGGTAACAAGACTTACAGTTAGTTGAAATATTCTTTCTGTAGTGTGCAAAATATTTAAAAATGCATCAAAATACCATGTGTTCATGTCCCCTTCTTAGCACTGTGACCAATAGCTGTGTCTTGTGGATCTATATGCAAGTGTAAGATGCACAGTTTGGCAGTTAAAATTTGGTCTCACGAGGACATATTTAACTCTGAGAATTTCAGTAGCATTCTGGCTAAGCTCTGTTGTCCTTTCTTTTTTAAAAATCCATTTCTTTCAATCTGCCCAAATGTCTACACTGTGATTAAACACACGTGGTTGGCCCGTGTCAGCTAACTCCGGCTCGGGGACTGTAAAATTGCAGTGTAGATGTTTGGGCTTGGGTTGGAATCCAGGCTGTGGGACCCTGCGAGGGGGAATGCTCCAGCCCTAGCCTGAAAATCTGCTCCACAGTTTGACAGCACTGCAGCCCAAACCCTGTGCGACCAAGTCAGCTGACCTGGGCTAGCTGTGGGTGTTTATTTGCAGGGTAGGCATACTCAATGTCTTCACCCAGGAGCAAAACTTACTGTGCTGCGTGGTTTTTTTTAAAAAACAATTGGAACTATCGTTTTTAAGTTTATACAAGATTTAAGTAAAACTTCTAGCAGATTTCTTTTTTTTATAGCACAGTATTTAAATAAGAGGGAATTTATCAAGCTCTTCCCCAAAATGAGGTGTATTTGTGTCTCATCTTGAAGAAAAATTAAAGTATTGGTACATAAATGTATCTTACTGTGAATGTGCAGTAAACTTGATTAAACATCCTATTTTACTTGTATGCTGTCATACACGCTAAAAAGACTGACGAGAGACCATAATGGCTCAGAAGTCATTGCTATGGACCCAGGCCTGCTCCAGGGGCCATGCAAGAGAACCTCTGCAGCCACAGGAAGCCCAAGCTTCATGTGGGCTTCTGGAGCCATGTGCTCAGTGTAGAACTGGGGCCAATGTCAGTAATACAAGATCTGGGGTTCCTCGGTTTTGATGTTAAAAGTTAATACCATTATGACCTTGCTGCAGTAGGATCCAGCAACTAGGCGAATAAACAATTCCTCCTTAATCAGTGCTTTTAAAAAATGATGTTACCAAATTGTCTATCTGACACACCATTTATGGCACCTTGAAGGTGCCATTGTGAGCCATTCTACCCATACCAAAACATTAAATGATTAACGCTAAAAGTGGATTTGCTGTAGTGGAACAGATCTGTAAAAGACAAGTCCCTGGTAAACAAATGTTACTTGTCCTCTTTAACTACTGTTGTACAGCTTTTCTGTCTGTTTTTAAAAAAGGAAGCTTCTTGTGTCATTTCTATCTTTTATACCAATTTGCACATAAAACCAGCATGCTCCATGATAGACTTGCTGGCTGTGATTTGCTGTCACAGCTTTGGCTTTGGAGAACAAAATCCCTTGCTATTTAAAAGGACAAACTTTGAAATGAAATACTTTTAAGTAGGTTCAGTTTATATTTATCAAGCTTGACTGATCTTTGAGAGGTTTGAATGTTTGTCTGAGTATGGGCATTATTTTTAAAGTTGCTAAATATGCATCTGGACTACAGATTTACCCTGCAGCTCTGGGATTATCTGCAGGTTTATTCTGTCCATAACTCATTTTAAAATCTTTTTTTTTATTTATGCTTTAGCCAATACAGCTATTCTGGTCTCAGTTCAGTCTTCCCTTAACTCATGCTCTTTTGTGTGGGCGTGTCTGTCTGTTTTCCTCCCAATTTCCTGTGTTCAGGAGTGTTGGCCTTAACACGGACATTTCCTGGGTCTTTTGTCAGTTTGTTACATTCTTAACACTGCTTTTAATAGAGCATATTTTGCATTTAATTTTTTCCTGGTCCTGGGATTGCTAGAAGAGGGGGTGGGGGGGGATCTTCCGTAGTGCCTTTCACTAACTTATACTGTAGTCTGCACACTTTAAATTATAGCTATTTCTCTTTAGTTCTGTTTCACCCATTTGTATATAGGCAAGAAATTCTAGTTGTACAATTACTCCCTATTTATTGTTTTGCTAACTTTTTGTTGGAAGTGTTGTTTCTGATTATTCATTGTATTTTATGTATAAATTTTATTTGTTACATTGTACATACCAGTATTGTGTCTACATGGTGCATGTTCTTGCCAAGGAATAAAAATTTGAACTCCTAATGTTTCATCTCTTTATCACAGTGTGGCTTTTTTCACATAACACAAGAACCAGGAGTCACCTGATTAAATTAGTAGGCATCAGGTTTAAAACAAACATAAGGAAGTACTACTTCACACAACACACAGTCAGCCTGTAAAAATTGTTGCCATGGAATGTTGTGAAGGCCAAAAGTATAACTGGGTTCAAAAAATAATTTAGATAAGGTCATGCAGGATAGGCCCAACAATGGCTATTAGTCAAGATGTTCACAGGTGCAACCCCATGCACCAGGTGTCCCTAAACCTCCAATTGGTAGACCCTGGAACCAGGGCTGGCTCCAGCTTTTCTGCTGCCCCAAGCGGCGCAAAAAAAAAAAAAAAAAAAGACGAGCGGCGGCACTTCGGCGGCAGCTCAATCGCGCCACTTCTTTGGTGGCAATTCGGCGGCAGGTCCTTCACTCCCTCTCTTCCTATTCTGCGGAAGAGAGGAAATGAGGGACCTGCGGCAGAAGACCCGGATGTGCCACCCCGATACCGGACGGAGTGCCGCCCCTTTGTATTGGCCGCCCCAAGCACCTGCTTCCTATGCTGGTGCCTGGAGCCAGCCCTGGCTGGAACTGGGCGATGGGGTGGATCTCTGGAAATTGCCCTGTTCCGTTCATTTCCTCTAAAGCAGGGTTAGTCAATAGGTGGACCGCAGGCCAAATCCTGACCGCCGGCCAAATCCTGACCGCCAGATGCTTTTGAATGGACCCTGAAATCTTTTTATTTATCATCATTATTGTTAGGTTTTTTTTAACGTTCTCAGGAATGTGGACCTTGACTATACCTTGACGAAGAAATTTGGACCTTGACAAAAAATAATTGACTACCCCTGCTCTAAAGCATCTGACGCTGGCCACTATCAGAAGACAAAATGCTGAGCTAGATGGACCATTAGTCTGACTCGGTATGGCTGTTCTGCTGTGTACACAACTTCTGCCTTGACTGATCCTCCCAATGGTCATTTGAAGGATAGTAGCTAAGGTCACCAATAGAGCTTTGAAATATGATAGCATTTAATCGCACTTCTGGAGCATCTTTCATCCAAGGATCTCAAATGTTTTACCCAGTGTTAACTAAATCAGTCACCCTGTGAGGGAAGTGAGCAATAAGGATCATAGGTTTTTAAGGTCAGAAGGGATCATCATGAGCACTGGTCTGATCAACATAAAATTTCACCCAGTTATTCTTGCTTCAAGCCTAAAACTCCTGCTTTTTTTTTTTTTTTTTTTTTAAAGACATCTCACCCACTACTGAAATGTGGCATGCTCTCGCGAGGAACCTAGATACTCTTAAATTGTGTAATGTTGTATGCAGTTGAGGAGCAGAAGTGAAGATTGTGTCCAATTCAAATTCCAGGGGACTTTTAACTAGGAAGAATAGAATTACCTGCCCTAGAATTAGTCCAGAAACTAACATTTAACACCTCTACTTTTAGCGAAAGTGTCATGGAATCTTTAATAACATGTGGTCAGACTATCTAGGCTTTAGCCCAAAAGATGTCTCCTGCAGCAGTGTAGGGCCCCTACTTCCACCCTGGGGTGACTCAGAGCCAAGTGCTACCTACTGAATTCCCGCCACAACTTCATGCACCATCTTGGGCCTGGTCTACACTAGGCTTTTATGTCGACTTTAGCGCCGTTATATCGAATTAACCCTGCACCCGTCCACACCAGGAAGCCATTTAGTTCGACATAAAGCTCTCTTTAAATCGATTTCTGTAATCCTCCCCAACGAGAGGAGTAGCGCTAAATTCGACATGGCCATATCGAATTAGGCTAGGTGTGGATGGAAATCGACGGTAATAGCTCCGGGAGCTATCCCACAGTGCACCACTCTGTTGACGCTCTGGACAGCAGTCCGAGCTCGGATGCTCTGACCAGCCACACCCCCGGGAAAATTTGAATTCATTTTCATTTTCCTGTCTGGGCAGTTTGAATCTCAGTTCCTCTTTGGACATCGAGGGGAGCTCAGCAGCAGTGGCAACTATGCAGAGCTCTCCAGCAGAGATGGCCGTGCAATCCAATAGAAAGAGGGCCCCAGCATGGACTGATCGGGAAGTCTTGGATCTCATCGCAGTGTGGGGCGATGAGTCCGTGCTTTCAGAGCTGCGCTCCAAAAGAAGGAATGCTAAGATCTACGAGAAGATCTCCAAAGCCATGGCAGAGAGAGGCTACAGCCGGGATGCAACGCAGTGCCGCGTGAAAATCAAGGAGCTGAGACAAGGCTACCAAAAAACCAAAGAGGCTAACGGACGCTCCGGATCCCAGCCCCACACATCCCGTTTCTACGAGGCACTGCATTCCATCCTGGGAGCGGCCGCCACCACTACCCCACCCCTGACCGTGGACTCCGAGGATGGGATCATGTCGGACATGACAGCGGACGGGGAAGATGAAGAAGGAGATGAGGAGGACGAGGCAGTCGACAGCGCTGGCACCGCTGATTTCCCCGACAGCCAGGAGCTCTTCATCACCCTTACCGAGATCCCCTACCAACCGTCCCCATCCCTTACCCCGGACACAGAATCAGGGGACGGATCAAGCAGTAAGTGCTGTAAACATGTAAACATTTATTTAAAACAGAACGGTAATATTTATACTATTAACAATGTATATTTATAAAAGTGCTGTAAACTAGTAAAAAAATAATCAGGTACAAAACAGGAATATTTACAAAGGTAACAAATGGGTTTTGCATGATTTCTCTGTCTTAGGCTCTTCTCAATTTAGTCCCAAGTATTTTAAAAAAATTTCACAATGTCCGTTACTACATGATTCCCAGGCCCAAGACGCTCCACTCCAAAGTCCCAGTGCACCTACGCGAAAATCCGGTCAATGTGGCCGGGGATCGACGAGAAATCCTCGTAGGAGAACTCCTCGTAGGTCTCGTGGAGGTAGAGCTCAAGCCTGTTGATCAGGTTCCGGGGTAGGGCGATCTTAGTGGGCCCTCCGTGGTAGCAGACATGTCCCCTCCATGCCACAATCAGGTACTCGGGGATCATGGCCCGACATAGCATGGCGGCATACGGCCCCGGTTTCTGCATGCTTTCCCGCAGCATGCGTTCTCTCTGGGTGTCCGGGATCCTCAGGAGGGTGATGTCGCTCATGACGCCCTGCTTTGAATTAGGGAGGGGACTGTTAGTATTGGGACTGCTTTACAGCCACGCGGTGGAGGGAGAGGGGCAGCATACAGGGATCTTTCCCTGGGACAGCCGCGAGGGGGTGGGACAGGGGCAGAGTTGATGCTGTCCTGATTGCTGGCAGCAGAGACTGGCATTGCTTTCAATGTGAAAGGAGGCCAGTGCTACTGCTGGAGTTTTAAGCAGCCACAAGTCTGCGGCTTACCATTATTGCCCGCTCCAGAAGTTCAGGTCTCCAGCCACAGTTCTCTGAACACTCCAAGACCTCCGCAAGTCCACAGGCACTGAAGGCGACGGCCGAAAATTCGACCTTGTCCTGAGTGCGCATGTGAGAGGTTCAGTGCATGGTCTTGTTCACAGAGAAAGACTAGGTTCTTTGTATACAATTTCATTTATCTGTCTCAGGAATTCACTCCCTTTTTAAAATTCACACAGACACATCTGCGACTGTCTCCCAACCCAGCCTGTCAGCACACTCCCAGAGGCTAGCGCAGATTAGGCGGAGGAAGAAGAAGACGCGTGAAGACATGTTCACAGAACTAATGGGCTGCTCCCGAGCCCAGGCAGCCCAGCAGACACAGTGGAGGGAGAACTTGTCACAAATGCACCGAGCAGTCATGGAACGGGAGGAGAGGTGGCGTCAGGAGGACCAACAGGCTACTGAAAAGCTGCTTGGACTAATGAGGGAGCAAACGGACACGCTCCGGCGCCTTGTGGATGTTCTGCAAGACCGGAGGCAGGAGGACAGAGCCCCGCTGCAGTCTATCTGTAACCGCCCTCACCCGCCACCAAGTCCCACACCACCCTCACCCAAAGTCCAAAGAAGGAGGGGCGGCAAGGGCCGTTAAAACTTTCAATCAACCCCTGCAGACTGCTCTAGCAGTAGAAGGCTGACATTCCCCAAAATTTCATAAGTCCTTTCCTACCCACCTCACACAAGCCCCCGTCCAAGTTTCACCCCCCACGTTTCATGTCTGGTTCGCAATAAAATGTTTGTTTCTGTTCATTACTGTTTCAGTCAGGTTCTTTTGAGGGAGAGTCTGTCTGGAGGGGGGGAAGGGGCTTGGTAATTGGACAGGACAGTCACCTTTAGCAGGGTACAGAGGCGGTGTCAGGTCCAGCATCAGGACACATACACAGTGCAGTCACTGGTTACCCTGGTCAGTCTGGGAGGTGCTTTTCATGTTTTGGGGGGGGGGTTGCTCTGTGACTTTGTGGCGGGGGAGGGCAGTTACAGATCTTATGCAGCGGTCCTTATCCTGGCTCACAGATCCACGCAGCAGGGGATCTGTAACCCTACCCCCCCTGCCAGAAAGTCACATAGCCGACACATACACACAGTCCCCCCCAGGAGTGCTGGCAGGCTCCATTGAAATAACCAGTCCACCAGTGCGGAGCCTGTCATTCCGGGAGTTTAGAAGTATCATTTGCATCAGAACACTAAACCCGCCCCCCGCCACAGTCTGCGTCCCCGGTTTAAAATATTCCCGCGAAAACAGCAATACAGACAACGGTGTTCATTAAAAAATCGAAATGATTTTATTTTTTGGGAAGGGGAAGGGGGTGAAGGTTGTATGTAACTGGAGAGGATAGTCAAAATGGACTGGGTAAAGAAACGGGGGCAGGTTCAGCTTTTCTGTCCACAAACTGAAAAGTCACTGGTTGCCCTGCTCACTCAGGAACCTAGCTTTCAAAGCCTCCCGGATGCACAGGGCGTCCCGCTGGGATCTTCTAATGGCCCGGCTGTCTGGCTGGACGTAATCAGCAGCCAGGCTATTTGCCTCTAGCTCCCACCCCGCCATAAAGGTCTCCCCCTTGCTCTCACACAGGTTGTGGAGCACACAGCAAGCTGCAATAACGATGGGGATATTGGTTTCACTGAGATCACAGCGAGTGAGTAAGCTTCTCCATCTCCCTTTGAGACGGCCAAAAGCACACTCCACCACCATTCTGCACTTGCTCAGCCGGTAGTTGAACAGTTCTTTTTCTGTGTCCAGGGCGCCAGTATAGGGCTTCATGAGCCAGGGCATTAGCGGGTAGGCTGGGTCCCTGAGGATGACTGTAGGCATCTCCACATCCCCAAGAGTTATTTTGTGGTCTGGGAAGTAAATACCTTCCTGCAGCCGTCTAAACAGACCAGAGTTCCTGAACACGCGAGCGTCATGAACCTTGCCCGGCCATCCGACGTAGATGTTTGTAAACCGTCCCCGATGGTCCACCAGTGCTTGCAGCACCATTGAAAAGTAGCCCTTTCTATTGATGTACTGGCTGGCCTGGTGGTCCGGTCCCAGGATAGGGATGTGAGTCCCATCGATAGCCCCACCGCAGTTTGGGAATCCCATCGCGGCAAAGCCATCTATGATGACCTGCGCGTTTCCCAGGGTCACTACCTTTGGGAGCAGTACCTTCACGATTGCCTTGGCTACTTGCATGACAACAACCCCCACGGTAGATTTGCCCACACCAAAGTGGTTCGCGACTGACCGGTAGCTGTCCGGCGTTGCAAGCTTCCAGAGGGCTATGGCCACTCGCTTCTGGACAGTGAGGGCTGCTCGCATGCGGGTGTCCTTGCGCTTCAGGGCAGGGGACAGCAACTCACAAAGTTCGAGGAAAGTCCCCTTCCGCATGCGAAAGTTTCGCAGCCACTGGGATTCATCCCAGACCTGAAGCACTATACGGTCCCACCAGTCCGTGCTTGTTTCCCGGGCCCAGAATCGCCGTTCAACTAAATCCACATGCCCCATTGCCAACGTCATGTCCTGGGCGCTGGGGCTCGTGGTTTCTGACAGCTCTGTGCCACTCTCCGACTTCAGGCTCTCACGGCGGTGCCGTAGCCTCCTCGCCCGATTTCTCTGCATCTGCCTCAGGGAAAGGTGTATGATAAGCTGCGAGGTGTTGAGAACGGCCACAAGTGCAGCGATGGTCGCAGCGTGATCCATGATCGCAGTGCTGTGGCGTCCGCGCTGTCACTGACCAGAAAAGTGCGCGAACTGATTTCCCGCCGGCGCTTTCATGGAGGGAGGGAGGGCGTTAGTGACGGACGGATGACGACAAATTTTTTTTACCCAGAAGGCATTGGCGGCTCGACCCAGAATTCCGATGGGCAGCGGGGACTGCGGGAACTGTGGGATAGCTGCCCACAGTGCACCGCTTCCAATATCGACGCTCGCCCCGTTAGTGTGGACTCACAAAGTCGAATTACTGTCCTTAGTGTGTCCTTAGTGTGGACACACACGTTCGACTTTGCAATATCGATTCCACATATTCGATTTAAGTAAAATCGAATTACCCTCGTAGTGTAGACATACCCTTGGTGTTCTTGGGAAGGCTTCTATTTCACCACTAGGCTGGCTTCATGCTGCTTTGCTTTGAGATCTGACCATACCACGAATGCAATACCTAGTGTTTTCAGATGCAATCTTCCACCTGTGTTGACTGCAGAAAGAGTAATTTGACCATTTAGAGATTTTAGCTTACGCAGAATAGAGTTGCCCCCACCTTTTAAGTGGTGATTCTTGCTGGGCACACGTTACCTCTGCTCTGTCAGCTGCATTGGCTGCCCATTCGTTTCTTGATTTATCGATTAAAGGCAACATTTTCTGTATAGGGACCAGATTTTCCAAATTGATCCTTACCCACCAATCTTTTGGGGAAGCAGCTGGGTGCTGAGTACTGCTGAAAAGCTATCCCTAAAGCTCTAAATGGATTCAGCTGTCTCCCTTGGAGACCACTCTCTGACTGGTATGGTAACCCACCCTTGCTAGTGGCCTCACTGCCAGCAGCCATCTTCTGGAATAGTGTTCTCGCCTCAGAAAATTATTCCTTTCTTCCTTCAACCCATCCTGCTCTCCTGGGAATGGGGTAGGGGAGCGGCTAGAGTTGGTCATCCCAGTTTGTAGTATTCATTTGTGTTGTGGTTGGATTAGGGGGCCATTGGCCTATGCATTGTGTACACACAACAACAACAAATAGTCCCTGCATGTAGAAGATGAGATGATAGATTGGGGAGCATTTTGAAACCGCTCTTGATTTCATGTTTTTAAAAATGTGCTCTTGGTGTTAATAACCCTACTTACATACTCTAAACAGTGTTGCGAGGCTGCTGCAAAATTAGCTGAGGTTTTTAGAAGTTAAGTTCCATTTCCTCTGCTGTAAGGAATGACTTATTGACACACACACACAATACTGTGTATTAGAGTGCTTTCCTTTCGCAGAAGAACATCTTTCATGGGCTATGTGCAGGCAATAGATAAAGGGTTTCGATAGATAACTGAGCAGTTCCATTGAGAAAAGACTGACTCAGCTGATGTACCAGTTGAACCTTACTGGAGTACAGGGACTTTCCAAAGCTACTGCATGCTGTGTTTCATCAGAAATCTCCCACACTTTTGCCGAAGTTAAGTGTAACCTGCTGCGTCAGGCATTTTGTTGATAGAAAGACTTGAAACGAAACCCCTGCTCTGAATGCCACAGGAGTCTGGGGGTGTTCAGCTCAGACTTCTTGTTCTTGCCCCTTCTGGCCCTCTGGGCTTTCTCCTTTCTTGCCCTTTGCTGCTGCTGTCACAAACTCCTCTTTGAATTGTTGATCGTAGTAAAGTGGGGTGGTGGTGGCGCTGCACTGAGCTGAGCACTCAAAGAGGAAATCTGAGGTCTGCTGTATGAAGGACTCTGCAAAATCACCTGTGACCACCTCATGGCTCTAGAATTGATATTGCCCTTTAAAGCACGTAGCCAACTTCTATGTACTTCTGAGCCACTGGCTTGCTATTGCTGGCCTTAGGTTTATGCCATCCCTGTAGCTTGCTTGCATAAGATCACGTTTCTGAACACTGGATTTGCAAAATAGACTCTATGAATATTCTATTCGTGGCTTTAACGACTGCTTCCTACCATCCATTTGACTCTCACACGCTTTGGATTCTTTCTTGCCCTTTGCCAGCTGAAACCAAACAAGGCTCCTTATCTTTCCTCCCAGGTCAATTCCTCCTTTCTCCTTTGCTATCGCTAACACCCGCATCTTGTCGTTGGAGTTATAGCTCCTTTTGAAGCATCTGGGCTAGCGCCAATTCTCACTGATCGTCAAAATCTGATCCTCCTTTTCTGGTGTAACAGTACAACTTGTCAGTCACTGTGCCTTGGTTCCCTCGCTCCTTGATTACTGAAACCACCTTCGTTGTGGTATTCAGCACTCCCTTCCTGTCCTAACAAAACGCAGCCGCTAAATTATCTTCACCCATTGCTCCTCCTACACCGCACCTTCCTTCAAACCCTTCGCAGACTTGCCCTTGTCCACCATATCCAAATTAAACATCTGCTCCTCACCTTGTCCTACTTTCCTTCTCCCTCTTCCAAGTTCATATCTTCCGTTCCTTCAGTGTGCATGTAATAATTTTGCAATTCCAGTGTGAAAGAAACACACTCCTCCCTCAGATCCCTAATAAAGCCCTATACACACACACACACACACATGCACACATGTGCTTGTCTTTTGTGCTCCAATGTTGTGTGTGGATGGGGAGCAGAGAAGAGGACAGAAGAAAAAATGCTTCGTCTTTCTCCCAGCGCGTTTTGGCTCTCACATTCCTGCCTTACATTGTACGATGCATGAGGCAGAGACTGTCTTTATATCTGTGTCTTCTGATAGAACCAAGTACATTGCTGATGCTCTACCAATGGTTACCAACAAATGTCTCCTATAACATGTCAGCAACATTGATCCAAAACCACTTTATTTTAAGGTTAATTATAAATAATCTTTAATAATAATAATAATAATACAATGCCACTGTACATTTGTGAACGGGAAATTTTATCCTCTAATTCTACTGTACTTTTCTTTCATTATCCTTTGGGAGAAATCTTTCAGGTTCTCTAGAAAATGTTTCAACTTAATATTGTTGTCTGCCTTCACTGGACAGGGTACCTATAAAGGAAATGTTACATCAGAGACGTTAGTACAATTGCTGAGGTACTTAGTTTATGGTGGTGGTTTTAGCTGCTAACTGGTGGCAAGAACGAACACCTTTCTTGTGGTTAGACCTGCTTTGAGAAGGCTTTTCTCACATAGTTTGTAGCCAAATGTGGCTTGAATGATGCAAAATTATGAAATGTATGTGAATGTATGAATTACTCAGCAGGATTTGCTTGTACCATCCATGACGTGGTGAAAAAAGTCATGCAAGCAGCCAGTCAATAGAAAAACACTTGGTTGAGCTCTGTGTGAGGTTCCCTCAAAAGTGAAAAATGATGAATGTACTTTTAAAATGTATCCTATTTGAAAACACAGGACCATATTATTTCTAGTAGGGTAGTGCCTCGGAGTCCTAGTCATGGACCAGAATCCAATTGTGCCAGGTGCGGTATGTACAGAAGCAGTTAGGCTTGAGCCAGAGCAAGTGGAGGCCCCTTCCCACCCCTTCTACCTGCATCCCCCCCTCCTGGCGAGTGGGGTCGGGGCACGAGCGCTTGCCCCGCTCCCTGGCAGGAGCGCCAGGCAGGCAGAATGGGGCGAGCCCCTGTGCCCTGACCCCGCTCCCTGACAGGAGCACTGGGTGGAGTGGGTCAGGGCACAGGAGCACCCATTTTTCTGGGGCCCCCCAATTGGCCGGGGCACAGGCCTTCTTGGCCCAGTGGTTAATCTGCCACTGTGTATATACTCCAGCCAAAAAGGCTGACTCTGATGCAAGGACATTACTCACCTTCTGAATTAGCTGTATTAAATTAACATAAATGGCTTCCAAGGGAAACTTGTAGGGATGGCCGCAACGACCCTTTTCAACAACCGTTGCAGCTTTGCATAAAATATCAAATGTCTCCTTTTTCTAAAAGAAAAAGAAAAAAGTGTATTCCTCTTCTAGAAACTCCCACTGGATGATAAACATCACTGCACAGCGATAGCAGACTGATGATCACTAGGAAGATGCAATCCACTTCTGATTCTAAGGGACGGGGGGAAGAAAACTGCACCCTGAACTAAACCCATGAGATGTGAAAAAGTTATGGTTACTTCCTGCTCTTGTTCCTACTCCCACTGTGTGTGTATATATGTACCTACAAGTTCTGGTTTCAGCTAGCAGCAGAGAAGGAAGTGCCAACTTTTCAGGAAAAAAAGGCAGTTCTCAACACTCCAGACTCAATAAAATGCCGCCGATCAGTCGCTACATAGTTAGAGATTTGCCTTTCTCTAATGAAGAATGTTGAAGTAAAAGCCCTGATTCAGGGGCTCCTGTCTTGCACCAACTCCAAGGGAAGAATAAGCAAGGAGCACTTCCCAATGTCAACTGATGCATAGATCTGATTGTGAGATTGAGAACTGAGGACTCCAAGGGGAAAATAGGCAAGCATGGGGACAGCATATACTTTTTAACCTCACTCCCTCCGTTTTCCCATCTGTTAAATTGGCATAATACTGCCCAACTCAGAGGGAGGGCTGTGCATAGTCAGTTAACATTCCTCAAATGCTTTGAATAGGAAAAGTGCTACCTAAGTGTTAACTATAAGATTTTTTTTGGGGGGGGGGGGGAGGAGGGAGGATGCAGTTTAGAAGTAATTGAAGTGTCCGCAGCTATTAGTCCTCTTGACTTTTCTAAACAATTTTAGAAGCCATCCTCTCCCACGGCTGAAAACCAATCGACGCTAGCTGCATCTGAACAGATTCAGACAAAGCTAGAAACACCTTAAAAGAGATGATTTACATTACAGGTGTGTTGATGCAACATCTCTACCCAGAGCCTGATGCGCTTGAGGATCTCACTTGCTACCCTGGTCTGTAAGGCTGTCCTGTTGGACTCTGCTTTCCATAGCCCAGAGCAAACTTAGTCTTTGATGCCAAAGCTTCCATGGTAATGTACTCTTTGGATGTGACTTACCAGGACGAGGGGTGCACAGGTTGGACCTTGGGGTATGTTCACTAAACTTGTAGATGCCATAAACTGGATTAGAAAGAAAGGAATGTTGGTTGTTAGATCATCCTGAATAAATATGACTATGAGAAAAACATATTGACAACATCAATAAACTCCATAGCAATTGAGTGAACGGTGGTTTCCCGCTGAAGACTAATTTCACCAGGCCACTGGTTTTTCAGTGATCATCCCCCATGAAGGGGCCAATGTACAATGCCACTGACCGATCATGAAAACTTTACAAGGTCTGTTATAAAACAGTGTGTGTCAAAAGTGAAGCCGCTCGGGGAGGGGACAGGCTCTGGGTGAAATTTCTGCCTCTCCATTACCATTCCTGCCTTTTTACAAACGGGCTGCGAGGCTGATACCTGCATTACCTCCCCCTCCCCAATACAAACTGCAACCTGCAGGGAGACAGCAGGTGACATGGCAGCCTGTCCACAGCAGATCCTCCTGCCACCACGGCACACCCCTATTCTGGTGTTCCCAGCATCCAGCGACTCTTCCCCCAGCTCAGTCCCAACATTCCCTTATGTGCCAGTCCAGCTGGAGGCAGTTCAGAGCCACGCGCAGTGGGGCACAAGGTGTGCAGTGCCTGGCTTGTCAGAAGTGGAAGAGGGGTTCAGCAACGTGGAGGGGATTGCCCATAAGATCAGGTAGGATCATGAGCTGCATTGCCACAGCAGTACAGAACATCACCCTTCTATGAATGCAGGAACTGGAGAGCTAGAGATACTTGACGTAGGCAGCAGTTTTCAGAGGGAAAAAAAAGGCATCTGAGACTTCATTATCTGCTATTAAATCGTTATGTGCTAACTAAACAAGCTTCCTCCAGATAAGTGGGACTAGAGGGATGTTCTGCCTAACCAGAAATAGCACTATAGAATGATGTGTGTATGAGAGACAGACACACACAGAGACAGCTCCAAGAAAAAGGAAGATTCAATTCTTTTTTAGTTTTGCAGTGTGTTCTCTTGTGCCGGCAAAGGTAAAGAGCCTGTAAATCCTTTCAGTTGTTGTAGCCCCAGCAATCCTGTCAGTACCACTGCTCTGTGGGATTGCTCTTCGCTGAAAGCAGCTGAACAGAACGCTCACAAACTTTCTGCTAAATTCTGAAAACCTCCAGGCGGAAGGGTTTTGCCTCAAGAAGGCCTGCAGGATTCTACCCTTTATTATCTGACTAGTGGCCTCGACTCTAACTCAGGAGTTCTCTTCAGTTTTATCTCTAGCAGACTGAGAAACAGAATTGTTCATCATCAGTATGTTGGGGTGTATTTTTGTCCAGTTCCCTAGGTAAGAGAGGAAACTCTTCAGTGCCACCTGCACTGTTACTGCTACGCAAATTGCCTACCATTCTTTGAACAGGGTTTCTTGGTGAAGCCCATAACGACCATATGCTATGCCTGATTTAGGATGATTTATTTTTCTCTTACCTCTGTGTTTGCAAAAATATTCGTCACGTTCATCTCACCACAGGAAACCTTGATCAAGGCAAAAAAAGAGAGAGGAGACATCAGGCTAGACAAGCCGATAACCCACACGCTACCCTGGTTTATCCTGGGGTTATCTGCTCTCCTCAAGGAACCACTGGAGGATGATTTCAGTCTAGTTTGCTTAACAAATTTTTTTGGCTGCCACTGTCAGCTCAGCTCTTATCTTTACTTCAGCAGTTACAGAACCTGAATAAAGTCTTCTGTCCCTCCCTTCAAATAGTGAAAGGATCACTCTTGAGAATTCACATACCTTCTGCTTTGTAATGTTGTCCAGTATCTTGATGATCTCTCTTAAATAGGTGACCCAGCAGATTCTGTGCCTTCCCAGGACTACATGATTGTTGCAGGCTAACAAGCAGAAGCAAGTTAGAATAAATGGAAACCTTACACCCATGTCTGATTATATATTATTCAAATATGTAGCAATTGTGAATCAGGAGGATTTATTTACAATACCTTGCTGTGTGATTCTGGAAAAAGTGTCACTACTTATAGACGTGAAGTTGCTGAAGCTGCCGGAAAAATACTGAAAATATAAATAGATTTTGTGCACAATTGGCTAAGTCATTACTGTTCATGTGCTTATATCTGCTTCCAGGATATAGATAAAAGGGAAAAATTAGACTTTTGTTTCTAATCTTGCAATTGAATTGATCATAGGAAATTTCCGTCCTGCCGATAACAACTGATAGGAGTCACTTCATGGTATTTGTATGCTGTAATTGCATACAAATAACTAAATTGCAGTTTTTCTAATTTCATTACACCAGGCGATGGATAATTTGATGTTAAGCAAAGTTACAGTCTAGATAAGCCCAAACCAACATCCCATATCTGAACACCCGGAAACACTGGGCCTTCGTCCCAATTTTGTGGTTTGCAGTGATGTCTAATTACCTTGGCTACTCTTTCATTGCTTTTGCTCCCTCTCTTTAATGTGAATATTTACAAATATTCCTATAAAGCACATTTTTGTTTTAAAATGGTCATTGCATAACATTATCTATCTACAGTGTCTTAAACTGGTGCAGAAAAGACCCTTGAATGGTCACTATAGAAAAAGGCAACATAGAAAAGGAAGGACATTTACTATTACATTTTTATCTTGATATGGTCAATTAAAGGTACTCTGATGGGGAAAGAAGCAGCCTAGGTACCATGAAAATTGCTGCCACATTTATAATGCTTTTATTGCTTACTTCTATGGGGTAAATGATCAGAACAAAAAAGTGAATGTGATATAATAAAATATAATCCAGGGAAAGACGAGGAGGGCTCTAAATCAGGCCCCTACAGACATCTTAAATATTCAGTCACCGACTCAAAAAAAAAAAAAAAGCAATATCAGGCTATAAAAAACTATTGTTACAGGTAGTTCTATAACTGCAAAGAAAACCTCCTGACTATGAATCACGGCTACATCTCTGAAGGATAGGTTGAAGAGAGGTGCTGGTTGCTCTGTGCATCTCAATGTGGTGTTAATTGCCAAGACTAATGACGGTAGTTTAAATATCACCAATGTTAACTTGATCAGTGCTAATTATTTTAGCTAAACAATCTAGCCACTCTGTGATCATCGAATCATGTAGGTCTGGGAAGGATGGCAAGAAGTCACCAAGTCCTGAGCTGAGGCAAGGCCAAGTAAGCCTGTCTTAGGCCTTGTCTACACTACATCGTTTTGGCGACAAGTCAGATTTTATCGACAAACAGTGGTGGTGTACGCACTGCAATGCTCCTTCCGCCGACAAAACTCTTCTGCTTTGCTGACAAAAACCACCTGGATGAGAGCTAGTGACTCATAACTGTTGATAGTGGGTGGGGGGCCCAATTTAAAGATTTGGAGGTCACGTGATCGCCCCATGTGTCGCCTCTGCTGCCCACCCAGTGGCGCTTTACATGCTCCCCTCCACGCTGTCCTCTCCCGCTTCACCCCTTTGCCCCCCCACCATCTCCACTGCTCCTCCAGAAACCCCCGGCAGGGTGTGTCCCGCGCCCAGTACTGTGCGGAGAACCAGCCCCTGGTGGGAGCTCTCAGCACACCTGCAGCTGGCCCGACAGGCTCCTTCCTGCCTCTGGCTGGGCCGGCCCCCAGGGAAAATCCAAGACTCTCCTGCACAGGAGGTGCCAAGGCAGCCTTGCATGTGCCAGAGCCGCCCAGTTGGACACTACACAGGCGGGCATGGGGGAGTCTCTCCACCCCTCAGATGTGTGTTGGAGTAGAGCGGGGAAGCTCTTTCCAGCCCATCTGGCAGGCTCCACAGCAGCCCCCCAAGCAGGGGCTTAGCGGCCTCTTCTCCCCCCCAGTCCTTGGTCCTGGCCACAGGGAACACCAGTCGAAAAGGGACATTGGCGGCTCTGGTCAGCACCACTGACTGGGCCATTAAAAGTCAGGTCAGCGGCACAGTGGGGCAGTGCCTGCCCTGGCTCTGCGCAGCTCCCCAGAAGCGGCCGGCATGTCCTTGCAGCCCCTAGGCATAGGGGTGATCAGGGAAGCTCTGCATGCTGCCCCCCGCCCCTAGTACTGGCTCTGCAGCTCCCATTGGCCAGGAACCGTGGCCAATATGAGCTGCGGGGGTGGTGCCAGCAGGCACAGGCAGCATATGCTGCGCAGAGCTGCCTGGCCACACCTCCGCCTAGTGGCCGCATATGCCGGCCGCTTCTGGGAGCAGCGTGGAGCCAGGGCATGCAGGGAACCTGCCTTAGCCCCACTGCTGCTGACTGGGACCCACCTGAGGTAAGTGCTGCCTGGCCGGAGGCCACACCCCCAACCCCCCTGCCCCAGGTTGGAACATCCTCCCAGACCCCGCAACCCCACCTGCACCCCAACCGCCTGCCCCAGGTTGGAACCCACTCCTGCACCCAAATGCTCTCCCAGAGCCCGAACTCCCTCCTGCACTCCAACCCCCTGCCCCACCCATTAGCCCACTCCGAACCCCTTGGCCTCAGCCCAGAGCCCCCTCCTGCACCCCAACCCCCTCATCCCTGGCCGCACCCCCAGCTAGAGCCTGCGCCCCAGCTCTGAGCCCGCTCATGCACTCCAAACCCCTTGGCCCCAGCCCGGAGCCCCCTCTTGCATCCCAAACCCGACATCCCCAGCCCCAGCCCGGAGTCCGCACCCCCAGCCGAAGCCTTAACCGCCTCTCATACCCCAAGCCCCTGCCCCAGCCTGGAGCCCCCTCCTGCACCCTGAATCCCTCATTTCTGGCTCCCCACCCAGAGCCCGCACCCCGAGCTGGAGCCCTCACTCCCGTCCATACTCCAACCCCCTGCCCCAGCCCAGTGAAAGTGTGTGAGGGTGGGGGAGAGCGAGCGATGGAGGGGGGGGGAATGAATGGGGGTGGGGCCTCAGAGAAGAGGTGGGACCTCACAGAAGGGGCGGAGCAGGGGTGGGGCAAGGGTGTTCAGTTATGTGCAATTAGAAAGTTGGCACCCCTAACTTCGGTGGGGCTGGAGACGGCGGACAGTGGACTCAATCCCGAGGATCACGTCATGGATGAGGAGGTCAAGTTGGAGAATGATGTGGCTCACATGGCAGGGTCGTCCAGTGGCGTGGCGAGTCAGGACCTCTTTTTCCACTCCAGAGGGGTCTAACCACTCCCAGCAGTCCATCTCTGGCATGGATGATGCAGGAGAGGAGAGCCCTGGTAAGTGATCTTTTTGAGTTGATGCTCAATTATATGAGGTAGAGCTGTGCTCTATATATTCTAGTAGTGAGTGAAGGGATAGAAATGTACAAGCCTAGCTGTGTTTGAGCGTGCGCCACATTCCCTTGTGCACCTAAACAGTGTGACACAACCATGTGTTAATGCACACCAAGATTTCACAGGAATCCTCCAGGGAGATAACTAGGAAACTTTCCTGGATGTATGCACCAATCCGCTGCTGAAGGTTCCTTGGCAGAGCTGCTTTGTTCCTTCCCGCAGTGTAGGAAACTTTCCCGCACCACTCAGCAGTCACTTGTGCAGGGACCAAAGTGGCACACAGGCGAGCAGCATAGGGACCGGGTCTGAAGCTGCATGTGTGCAGGAGATGTACTCTTGCATCCTTGCTTACCCTCAGGAGTGAGATATCGGCTTAAATGACACTCACCTGTGGAAAATGGTGGCAGAATTTACAATATTGTCTCTAGTGACCTGCAGTGATCCGCTTAAAAAAACACCTAGACCCTTTGACCCATTTTGACACCCAACCCTCCCGTCCCCCCCCCCGGGGATTAACTCACCATGTTTAGGGTGTTCACCGAGATGTATGCTTGCCAAGGATAGTGAGAAAGTGATTCGTATGTATGTAAATAAAGGTGTATTTTACTATAATGATTCAATGCTGTGTGCGAACTAACAATCGTGCTTCTGTGTATCGTTTCTTGTGCTTCTGCAGATGTGGCCTTCAGGGGAACCCCTTAGACCCCGGCAGGGCACCTCTGCTAGATAGGGAAGCCACCAAGGTGGAGCAAGGAGGACATGGTCTGAGAGATGCACCAATCCTCAGCGGCAGGAATAAGCGAATGTAAGGAGTGGAGAGAGCCCCTGAAGGAAAAATTTAAAATAGAAAGGCGGGACAGAAAGACGAGTGAGGAGCACATTGTAAAGGGCCAGGAGTGGATGATAAAAATGATGGAAGAGCAAACAAAGATCTTGAAGTCCCTAATCACGCTCTAGGCAGAATACATGGATGCCCCACCCCCGCAGCCAATACAGAACTGCTTTCCATGCCCTCCCCAAACTCCTCCCAAACATTCCTTGCAACTTCCCAGAACATCTCGGTACTCCGTTCACTCCACCCCTTCGGACAGCTTTCAAAATGATAGCTGGCCTTACACACAGCTATGAGAGCCTACCCTGCCCTGCACTCTTATCTCCCATCCCACCAAGCCTTTTGTGTGTGTTGTTAATTGGTATTTAATAAAAACAAATTCTTTGAAAAATAACCAATCTTTATCTGTCTCCTACACATGGGGGTTGCTGCCGGTAGTAATACGTAGTGGCAGTTCGATCCTTTGCTGACTACGAATCCCAGTCAGGAATCATCACAATTTTCATGCATAGCAGTAAGTTAACAAAGCATGGCAGAGTGCTGTATAGAAAGACACATTACTGGTGCTCATTGTCAAAATGTTGCCTCAAAGCCTCCCTGATTCGAATACCAGCCCCACCCGCCCGTTGGTCCTCTCCAATAACCCTGGTATCTGGCTGCTCAAATTCAGCAGCCAGGCGCTCCACCCCAGGGGAAATGTTTCACCCTTAACCTCACAAATATTATGGAGCGCACAACAGGCTGCTATGACAATGGGAATATTTTCCTCATTTAGGTCTAACCTGCCATAAAGGCAGTGCCAACTCACTTTTAATCTGCCAAGGGCACATTCTACGGTCATTCTGCACCTGCTATTGAAGCGCTCCTTGCTGTTGTCCAGGTTTCCCATGTAAGGCTTTATGAGCCATGGGCGTAAAGGCATGCTGGGTCTTCCAGGATCACTATGGGCATTTCAACATCCCCCACTGGAATCTCCTTGTCTGTAAAGAATGTCCCTGCTTGGAGCTTTCTGTACAGGCCAGTGTTCCTGAAGACGCGTGCGGCATGCACCTTCCCGGACCACCCCACATTGATGTCAGTGAAACGCCCATGGTGAGCCAGAAGTGCCTGCGAAGTATCCCTTTCCAGTGAGGTACTCCATCACAAGATGGTCCGGGGCCAAAATTAGGATATTTGTATGCCATCTCTCACCCTGCTGCAGTTAGGGAATCCCGTTGCCGCAAAGCCATTCACTATTTCACACACATTGCCAAGAGGCACAGTCCTTTGTAGCAGGATGTGATTAATGGCCCTGCACACTCGCATTACTGCAGCCTGAATGGTCGACTTCCCAACTCCAAACTGATTCGCAACCAACCAATAGCAGTCTGGAGTCGCCAACTTCTACACACCAATTGCCATGTGCTTCTCTACCGAGAGGGCAGCTCTCATTTTGGTGTCTTTGCCCTGCAGTGCTGGGGAGAGCTCCGCACACAGTTCCAGGAAGCTGGCATTCCGCATCCGAAAGTTCTGCAGCCACGGCTCATCATCCCAGACCTGTATAATGATGTGATTCCACCACTTAGTGCTTGTTTCCCTAGCCCAAAAGTGATGGTCCACCATGTTCAGCTGCTCCATAAATGCCAAAAGTAAGCTGGTGGTGTTTCTTTCCATGGAACACAGCGGCTTCAGCTTTGGAGCTCGTGATATACTGCATGACCATGCACGATGTGTTCATAACAGTGACCATGAGAGCTGTGTGGGATCCATCCTTTCAGACAGAGATGACAGGTGCACAGTAAACAGGGGCCAGTGAAAAATACCACAAAACGCAGTCAGAAGCCCATGGAATGCTGGGACAGAAAGAAACTACAGCATGGGACGTTGCGTCCACACCCATGATGCACTGCTATCCATGCCACCTTCCCACAACGTCTAGCTGCAGAAGGTGGCGAGTAGCACAGTGGGAGAGCTACCCACAGTGCACTAGTCTCATTGTCGCTGCTAGAGCACCAACTGTGGACTCGTGCCTCCAATAGGAGTGCTGTGTGACCATGCCCAAGCAATGTCATGATACCGTTTTTTTTTTATTGTCAGCCTAACGTGCATTGACAAACCCGTGTAGTGTAGACAAGGCGGCCTTAGTTAGCCCATCTCTAACTGGTCTTAAAAAAGCTCCAATGATGGGGCATCCACAACCACCCTTGGATGCCTAATCTGGTGCTTAACTATCCTGATAGTTAGAAAGTGTTTCCCAATATCTAACCCAGTGGTTCTCAGCCCGTGGGCCGCATGTGGCCCATTTAGCACACAGCTGCAGTCCAGCTGTTTGCTAAAAATAAATTCAAAATTTGCCACTCCAGTCTGGCAGGGGGCGGGACTGGCTGAGGGGGAGACAGCATCAGGCAGCCCTGCCAGCAATGCGGGGCGGGGGGGGGGGGGGGAGTGTGTCAGGGTGCAGGAAAGTGGGGCTCTGAAGGGGCTCTGGGCAGTGAGGGGTGGGTTTTTTGCAGGGGATGCTGGGCAGCATAGGCTGCCGAGGTTTTACTTGGGATGCCGCTCCCTGTGCCGCGGGGTCCCGGCTCCTGGCCCTGCTCTGTGAAGGGGTCGCTGGGTGGGGAACACTGGGTATAGGGAGTCAAGGGGATGCTGGGCAGGGGGTCGGTGTGTTGTGGGCCTGCCACCGGGGGAATGGGCAGGCTGGCAGTGCAGGGCTGGGCGGGCCAGTGTGTGTTTGACGCTGTGGTTCTCAACTTGCAGCCCACAATGGTAAATAGGTAGAGAACCATTGAGCTAACCGAAATCTCCACTACTGTAGAGTAAGTCCATTACTTCTTGTCCTACTGTCTGTGAATATGAAGAACAATTGATCACAGTCCTTTTTATAACCGCCTGGAAAATATTTGAATCCTGTTAGCAAACTTGAGACTGAACATGCCCAGCAATTTTAAGATTGCCTCACAGGTCAGGTTTTCTAAACCTTTTATCATTTTTGTTGCTGTCCTCTGGACGCTCTCCAATTTGTCCCCGTCTTTCCTAAAGTGTGTCACCAGACTTGGATGTGGTACTCCAGCTGAGGCCTCACCAGTGCCAAGTAAAGCAGGATAGTTACTGCCCATGTCTTACCTACAACACTCCAGTTAATACACCTCATAATTCTAGTCGCCCTTTTTGCAACTGCAAGACCCTGTTGACAAGTTCAATTTGTAATCCACCGAAACCCGCAAGATCCTTTTGGTCAGTACTACTGCCTAGCCAGTTATTCCCCCTATTGGAGTTGTGCATTTGATTTTCCTTCCTAAGTGTAGTACTTTGTACTTGTCTTTATTGAATTGCACCTCATAGACTCATAGACTTTAAGGTCAGAAGGGACCATTATGGTCATCTAGTCTGACCTCCCGCATGATGCAGGCCACAAAAGCTGACCCAGCCACTTTCCCTTAACTCAGCTGTTGAAGTCTCCAGATCGTGATTTAAAGACTTCAAGTCGCAGAGAATCCTCCAGCTTGCGACCCCTGCCCCATGCTGCGGAGGAAGGTGAAAAACCTCCAGGGCCTCTGCCAATCTACCCTGGAGGAAAATTCCTTCCCGACCCCAAATATGGCGATCAGTTGATTTCAAACCTTGTTGATTTCAGCCCAATTCTCCAATTTGTCAAGGTTGTTTTGACTTCTAATCCTGCCCTCCAAGTGCTAGCAACCCCTCCCAGCTTGGTGTCATCCACACATTTTATAAGCATACTCTCCACTCCAGTGTCCGACTTATTAAGGAAAATAGTGAATAGTACCAGACCTAGGACAGACCCTGGTGATGGTCAAGTTACTACAAACGCCCATTGAAGTCTGTGGGAGTTGAGCCCGCAGCATCTAGCCAGATGGGACTCAGAGTTTTCCTCCCATATGCACACACAATTGCAAAGCAAAGCAATTACTTTGGCTTGCTTCACATATTCTCCTTCAGACCAGCCCATTTACTGCAAGCAATTATTGTAAATCAGCTAGAGAGAGAGGCTAGCAAACTGAGTGTTATGGAGAAATCAGGCTGTGAAAATAATACTGTGACAATGACTAGTGGGGATTCAGACAATAGCCTTCCTCAGCATCACACACCGGTGTTGCATCCGGAAATAATGCTGAGCATAGAGCCGGGCTGGGAAACTTTGGAGTTTTGCAATAACTAACTGGTATTTTTCAAACTCAAATAGCAACTTTCAATGAGATGCTAGATAAGAGCTACCGTGCGCTTTATTAATTGAGGGGCAGGCGAACTGAGAGTCAGTATGTTTGTTCTAGTCATGAAATGCCTCAGATGAAAGGTGTGTCACTGACTGAAAAAGAGCCTCCAAAGGGGTTCTGAAATCTGAATGGTTATGAGGCGGTCTTTTGTGTTTATTCCTTAATCGACGGTAGATTACAATGAGAAGTTAAAGAAGTCTAGCGGGAGGACCCTATGGTCACAGCATCTCTATTGACCAGAGGTACAGTGACAAATGTGGGGGTGCACTTTAATAATGATTAATGTTATCTGTCACTACCATGCTGTGTCTGGACCATAAATAGGGATGGATCGTTCACCCCAGGAGTCTGTCTGGGTAGCAGAATCTCCCAACATAAGGAAAGAGGGCGGAGGCACTTTCTAGTAGTTTCCCAACAATAGTTTACACTAAAGAGACAATGCCAGAGGCAGTAGCCAGCCTTCATGCGCTAGCCTGTGGTCCTGGGGTGGGGAGCATCAAAAGACAGTGTGAACAGGGTGGCTAAGGGGGAAAACAAGACCAAGAATCCCACAGACTCAGAGGAGGATCTGAGTTGGTAGGAGCCTGTAACGTGGTGCTGTTCCAGTAAACTGAAGAGGAAAGCCTGGCTAACTTAGCTTGTATGAAGCCTGAGACTAGATGAGCCTAAATATGCATGCAGGCTTTTTGTTACGTTAAAATCTGATGCTTCGTTCCAACTGCTAAATAAAAAAATATTTTGTTTTAAGATGTCAGTGATCACTATCACTGAGCACGGATTCTCACCAATCATAATGGAAAGCTACGAAACCAGGACTCAATCATCTGCTCCGCTAAACCGACAGAAAAAAAATAACCTTTAAACGTCTGAGATTGACGCACTATGGAAATCTGCATCACTTATGCAGTAGTAAAATCATTGGGCTAGAATACAAAAAAATAAAAAATTACCACGTGCTTTCCTTGGAGTCGGATGCAATGTATAATATGAATTATACTTAGACATTTAGAGTACATAGTTACATAGTATGGATACAGTCTGAATACCTATCAATAAATTCTTGGGTCAGTTGTGAGATGTTTAAAAATAAAATCAATGCAGCCGCAGCTGGAACATGTGATTTCATTTCTCATCGTGTCCCCTGACAACGATTGGATGACATAATTATTGGTTACTTCTTCCGGATAAGTCAGTACCTGTAAACAGTGTGAGAAGTTATACACTCTGATGCTGAGAAGAGGATTCTGGGGGCGGGGGAGAAAGTTATTGCTACCTTATGGAAAATACAAGTAGCAATTCGGCTAGAATTGTTTCTACATAATGACATAAGCCAAATGCTGCTCTCACGCTTGCTAGTGTAAAGCCCAGAGTAAGCTCTGCATACTGTTGCCAGTAGAATGCAGAACTAGGCCTCCCTGGATTCTAGCCCTATGGCAGATTAAAATACATCCAGTTTGGTATTTTGTTGTGATGAAAAGGTTACCAGTTAAACACTTGTTTGCTGTTGAATGTATCAGCTACATCCTAAGATTCCGTTGCTTTCAAGGGAAAGTTAAGGGACAATGGCAACAGGTAAACTGATTCCTAAAGCCTCTTTTATTTAAACATAACAGGAATCAAACATGGCTAGCCTGGTCTTTGTGACAGTCAGTTAATACATTAGTTTTTCACTTCTGAGTGCCAAAAATCTTAGATTTCTGTAATTTACCAATGACAAAGAGGTTTGGTAGGCTCATTGCTATCTGTACATGCCAGAAAACTTCAGTTCGGCTTGATTGGCAGTTGCTGCTCAGGGAGACCCAGAAGTATGTTAGAAGAAGGAGTGGATTGAAGTGATTAACGTGAACTAGCAGAGTTGTATATGCATAGCTTGCACATAATGTCTAGCACTAGTGCTAATGGTCTCTTCATAATATTTAATCAGCCGATCTGGATAAACTCCCATCCAAGAACTTTAAAAGAGCTGGCCAAGGAGCTCTTGTTCCACTAATATTGATTTTCAGTAAGTCTTGGAACACTGGGAAAGTTCCAGATGACTGGATGAAAGCTAATGTTGTATCAATATTTTAAAAGAGAAATGCGAAGACCTGTGAAATTATATGTCAATCAGCCTGACATTGATCCTGGGCAAAATAATAGACTAGCTGAGATGGGAGTCAGTTAATAAAGAAATAAAGGAGGGTAATATAATTAAGGCCAATCAACATGGGTTTATGGAAAATAGATCTTGTCAAACTAACGAGCTTTTTTGTTGATGAGATTATAAGTTTGGTTGATAAAAGATAATAGTGTTGAGGAAATAGACTTCTGTAAGGCATTTGGCTTGGTGCCACACAACATTTTGATTAAGAAAACAAAATGTTACAAAATCAATGTGGGACGCATTAAATGGATTAAAAACTAGCTAGTTGATAGGTCTCAAAATGTAATGATAAGTGGGGAAAAACATCACTGAGCAGGTGTACTTCTAGTGGGGTCCTTGTTCTTGGCTATTTATCATTTTTATCAATAACCTGGAACAAAACATAAAATAATCACTGATAAATGTTGCCAGTGACACAAAGATTGGGGGGATGTGGTAAATAATGAAGAGGACATGTCACTGATACAGAACAAGCTGAAGCACTTGGTAAGCTGGGTGAAAGTAAACAATAGGGCCAAGTGAAAGCCATATATCTAGGAACAAAGGCCCAGCTTTTTAAAGGTTGTTCTGCTGAACTACCGTCCTCCACACCCATATTTATGTGGGTTAATGTACTGGCAATTTCAGTGACATATATGCCCATCCACTGCTACATTTTAGGGATGAGGATTTATCTGTGCAACACATGTAGCTTATTTCCAAGTATGTGATTTGTCCCGAGGGAATAATTTGATCCTGATAGGATCTCTGGGTTGCAGTCCTTGGAAGTCTTTAGTTTGTCATTCATAATAGGCTTTTGTGTGTCTTCCTTTTTTTCTGTTACTTCTTCCTCTAACACAGGTTGTAGTAATGCTGGGGCTGTGAGCATCCAGGAATACATCCAGCGTGAAATCAAGCATTGCGCCGGGCTGTTATTAAGGCCTTCTGTGGAAGTGTTTCTCCATTCAAGAGTGGCTTGCTGTATATTTTCTTTGCTTTTTTGATGCTTTCTTTGATAGCATCTAGTAATTTTAACTGCTGGTTTGCAACTGTAATTGCCGAGTTACAGTGTGGGGTAAAAATGATGATTCCACAAAGTAGAACATGAAATATGTCAATGAAAGACAAAAAAACTATGTGGAATTTGAGGGCTTTTTTGCATTTCATTATGAACTTGAAAATGGGCTCACTTTACCTGTCATTTAAAGGGGCCCTTTGTCCAACGAAGATAAGCTGTGCTGCACCAAAGACAGATTTAAATGCCCACATGGCTTGCAAAAAGCAGACTTTTTTTGTTCTGTTGTGGAAACAGGAGCTATGGTAAACATGTTCATGGGAGCTTGCGTAAAAAAATTCTCGTCCGGTTTCATGCTGTGCTAACTTGTAGAATTACCATGTGTGGTTGAGAGTAACTGTGTGGGCTGCAGTCCAGAGCTCTGCTACTCAAGACAACTTTAAAATTGCTAAAACCTGCCTCCTTTCTTTTATGTATATTATTATTATCTGTATCACCTAGGAGCCCCACTCACAGACCAGGACCCCATCACGCGAGGCATTGTACAAACATGGTACAAAAAGATGGTCCCTGCCCCAGAGAGTTTACAATCTATAACCCTTACATGCTTTCTCTGCCTGGTAGTCTCCATTACGCAACCCGACAGTCCTGCCTGACACTCTCCTGTATCCCCTCAGTGATCCTTCCAAGGGACTTCGAAGTCTATAGTGAGCTCAACTGAACTGCTTGCATGCTAAGGGCAGTGCTTAATTTGTGCCGAGGCTTACCAGTTCTGAGCCCCGGCACCTCTGGGTTTGCCGCATCAGTTATGAAAGCAAAAATATTGCTTAAGCCCCAGCACCTAATTGCTTGAGCTCTGGCCGCTCTTTCATTACAAATTAAGCACTGCTTAAGGGTTTGGTGCACAAAGTTAGCTTTCTCATATAGTAAGCCATACGAGTAAGAGGTCGGAGTCCAGAGACTTCATTGTTCTGCACTTTGTTCACCTTGTTACACAGTATATTTTCTTCAGTTCGGCTCAAACATTCATTATAATAAAGGCAAGCCCAACAGCCCTTAATCACATGACTTACTTGGAACCAGTATATGGGAATTGCAGGACTGGCCCCTTCCGTTCCTCTGTCTGAAGTTTACATTCACACAAATGTGGAGGTGCTGCTTTTTTGCCATGTTTTAACCAAACTACTTTATAAAACACCGTGAGGAGTAATATAAAATACCGTCATTTGCAGAATGTCTTGTTCAATATTTTATTGCTTGTTTGGAAACAGAGATATTTTATATTGTCAGTAGCAACTTGTCATAGAAAAATAAAATACAAATAGATGACAGTTTGAATATATTAACAACTCTTTTGTAATACATATGTTTAAATATAGGGAAGAAGAATAAATTATGGCTCAGCACAGGCTCACTTGCTGTCTTGAGAAGGCAACTGGAAAATAATGTCCTGAGAATGAGGTAGCAGGATTTTAAATACACAGAATTACAAATATATAAGTTAAAATGTAAAATGCAAATTCTAAGCCCTGGCCTCTTATTGTAGGTCGCTGTTAAATTTAAGCATAAGTGTTCCTAAATCAGGACTTTGGTCTTGATCAAATAATTTTTAGAACATACACTATAAAATAAGTTACCTTTAAATAAAATACAATAATAAATAAAATCAAACTATATTGTACCACTGAAGTGCTAAAAGCATCAAAACAGTCCAATAAGCTGTCAATATTGTACACAATCCTGGATTTTTACTATTAATGATTTAAAAGGACACTGTCAATATCAAAGTCATATATTAAACATTATTTATCTTTTGTACTAACAATACTTGGATTATTACATCTGAAAGAATTCCCACACCTTGATTGTTTGATATTTTGTTCAACACTTCCACTTTTCTCAGCTTAGAGAATGAAACTAAAATGGTCTGATGATAATCAATTTCACTTTCTAGTTTTAGCTTTCCAATCAGCATAACTGAAGTATTTTTAATACATCTGTCTCCTTGGGATCTAAGCATATATATATATATATATATGTGTGTGTGTGTGTCTGTGTGTGTGTACCTAAAATAAATATATATATAAATAAATATATATACTGTGCCTCAGCAGAATGTCTCTGGGCACAGAGTGACAAAACTAACCATTCCAGTGTACCTTGAGGAGCAGGTCCACAATTACTTCACTTGTATGATCCCCATTCAACAAGGTACTTAAGCACATGCCTGACCCTGAGCACGTGAGCAGTTCCACTAAAGTCAATGGAACAAATCACATGCTTACAGTTAGGCATGATATGCTAAGTACCTTGTTGAACTGAGGCATATGTGCAGAAGGGGCAGCTTCATGTTTGACAGACAGTGCAAATTAATTTTAGTGCTGACCCCTTTACAATTAAATTGAGCATTGGCATCGAGTGGGTTAGCATACCAATGAATGGACACTGACCTGTCCAAAGCTGAGGAAGCGCATGTTGCATTTATCTATGTTACAACTTATTTTAAGAGCGATTAGAACAGAGATTAATGGGCAGTTGGTTTTAAAACATCAGCTGCAGCCTGCACCCCAATCAAACGTTGGTTTCATTTAGTTGACTCTTAAGTTTCTGATGAGTCCTTGGGTGTAGTTTCCCAGCTGAGGCAAGAAGTTTCTCAGATAAATCTCATCTCCGTTTTCCAAGGAGCAGTTCTGCTAAAGAAAACAGGTCAGAAATGGTTAAACAAAGCCAGCAGCAATGGCCGTTTGTTTGTTTTATGAGCCAAATATGTAAGCAAACTCAGTTCTATGAAATAACTGCCTGGGGGCAAAGCTGCCCCTACTGACTGTGGAGACAATGACTTGAACTTGGAATGTAAATGTTAAGCTCTCCAGGTCATGGATTTTCTCTGTATGTCAATAAGATACCAGTATATCTACAGAGCTTTACAGATAATAAATAATACTAGTATGTTCTGTTCAATTAAAGGAGGTGTGTACTATGAACCTGGAGTTCAGGAATTTTGCCTTTCTAGGAAAGGATGATGAGAGAAGACCTTGAAGTTCAGAAACAATGGAGCCCCTATGCTATTTATTATATTAGGGTTATTATTAGCATTTATATAACATCCCCAATGTGCCAGGTGCTTTACTGATAGCAAAGGGCCTGCCCTTTATAGGCTACTGAATATGTTTTTCTGCAATCTGATAAAGATTCAAAGGTTGTTTTTATCTGTGTTTTGGGGAAGGAAGCAGAATATTATTTCATTGCTTTACTTGCATTAGTTTCTAATCCATAGCTGAATGGCTCACAGCTACTACAAATCTGAGCCATTCTAAGATAGGTAGGAAACTTTCTTTAAATGCTCTGAGCAACATTTATTTCCACGACACTAACAGCACCGGATTTGCTATGCATTCATGATTATTACCATCCTCAGAAAATCTTGTATGTGCCTGAAATTGACTCTTAAGATCTGGACAAGCTTGTTGTGAGAATGTTTGAGGTTCACTCTCCGACTCCGAGTGCAATTAAGTTGCAAAAAACACAGGTTTAAAATACAAATTTGCTGTATAACAAATAGAGCTGAGGAATGAGACTATAATCAGAAATGAGAATATAATCAGAAATGCCCGGCAAACACATTCTGAACTATACTATAGGCTTTCAACAGATACTTACATTCCTTTCATGCAGACTGAGCAAATTGCTTAGGATTGGTTCATAATAATCTTTACATTTAGTGACGCTCTTCAGAGCCTCCGAGGCTTGGCACAACTTTTCAGACTCAGGCACCTATTAAAAAGAAGATAGCAGGAAAAAAAGATTAAAATCTTTGCAATTGCTATAAATAGTCACACCCAGCTAATGGTTTCTGGGTATCTCCTCCCATTGAAATCAATGGGAAATTAGCCATTGACTCCCTAAACCAGAATCCTTTTAGTTGCCCTTTGCAGGGTCTTTTTAATCTCATCTATATCCTTCCTATATGATAAATGACCTTGGTTATGCACATATATTCTGTGTAGTCTTTATATGTAGCCACAGAACAGTTCCACTGACATGAAGTGGTTACACTAGCCAGTTATCACATGATAACAAGATGCTTTCGATGAGCATTTATGAATTGTCAGGCCTGGGTATTATTGTAAACAAGGCCTGTGCTTAAATCATCCCTGTCCTATATGAAAACTTAGCAGAAATTGCATACCATCTACCAACTGGTATATGTTTTAGCTGTGTTAATAACTGAGGTCTCCATATTGGCTCATGTAAAACAAGTCTTTGCTGCAGATTTGTGTGTAGACATTTCACTAATGTTGTATTTTTAAACCGAATTAGTAAACCAGTGCAAGTTTGTGTGAAGAAAAGCTAGTGGTACGTACTTGTTTAATTTCTGTTTGCTCACTACTACAAATACTGTTTATATATAAAATTAAACCTTTAGTTATTTCTGTCTATGGCTTAAATATTTTTTTCTGTATACATATATATCATCTCTTACCTTTGGATCAGTGAATTTGACCCTCATCACTCTGGTATTATTGCAGGGTATCTGGAAATGGAACACAAATGATAGCCATCAGAATAAGAACTTAGAGTGATTCAAAGCAAAACTGAGTGTTTATCTGGCATTTTTCAGCAGCCCTGTGGTTTTAGTGTAATCCCGCTCCCAGTACAATCAAGCAAAGCTTGGTGAACAATCTATGTGTAAAGTATTTCCTTATCATTTCCTTTGGGAGAAAAAAACCAAACCAAAGAAATAAGTTAAAACTAGAGTCTTAAATAAACTGAATATTTTTCAACTTTACATAATCACCACAAAGTTCTTTTGACAAAGTTCTCATCTATTGTCTAATTAGTCACATCACCATTTTGACTCAGTTAGTGGTCTGGGCAGCGCATTTATTCCGAGTCCAACAGACTTCTTGGGTGCCAGGTGCTCTGGGCACCTTGCCTAGCACATAACATACCATACCATGTTGCATATTATTTCTTACACCAGAACCCCCCACCAGTTAGTCGTTCTAGTCTCATAGCGGCTTGATATTATTGCTATGAGGCAAGTCCTGTCCTCAGTCATACTGGTGTAGCTCCTATGGACTCAAGTGGATCTAAAATTAACTCCTATATGTTAAGCATTAAGGATGGAATTTTCAAAAGTTCCAGTAGAACAAAGCATGGGGTGCAGTTGTTGTGGGATAAGAACACGCCTCGGGTGTCTAACAAAGCAGAAGAGTGACCCAAGTGTGGTAAATTTAAACACGTCTCTCCTTATTGGAGTGTATGACTTCACCTTGAATTTGACTTTGAGTGATCAAACAAAACAAACAAAAAGCAGCTAGCAGGCAAAAGATCGAAACTGTATTTCAGGATATCATCACAACCTTGATTAGCCAATCAGATTACTCCTTCAGTCCTGCCCATTTTCAAAATATAGATACTACATATATGCATAGGTTAATATTGTAACAGTTGTTACTATTGTTTCCTAGAGCAAAAGAGAAAAAATATATCTACACAAAGTATCAGCTGTGTAATTACAAAGGTGAGATAGACAGATTCTGCTGCCTGTATTCACAATGAATAATGCCTTAGGCCCAAATATTTAGGCACGTACTTAACTGTAAGGACACAAGTCATCCAACTGAAATCAATGGCTCTATTTATGTGCTTGCAGTAAAGCATAGATGTTTGCAAGAATGAGGCCTTCTGTTAACAGCTCCAAGGAAGAAAATATGTGGCAGAATCTGGCCTATAATTATCGAATATATATTATGCATTGGATACCAATAATTACAAAATGCTGATACATTTCCTTAGGTATTATTTACGAAAAACATCATTTAGACATATTTACCTGAGCTCCTGAACTTATGTTGGTGATTCTCTTGACCATTTCTTTCATGCTGGATTCCTGGTGACTAGGCTTGATAGCGGTATTAATCATTGGTCGGGAAGAAATATGATCTATCAGACAGAAAAGAGCAAAAGTTGCCTTTAGCAGAATGAACATCCTGGATTGCCTGGTCACAACTCTTTGTATTGCCTGGTTAGAACTGTTTGAGGTGCTCTCAGTGTTTATGCACCTTGCAAGCTAATTATTTTATAGTGTATAAGAGGAAACGATGATGACGTAAACTAACTATTCTGCTCTATGGATTTTGATGACACGCAAAGAGATTTATTTTTAAACAAACCCACGTCACTTTATCTGATAAAGATTAAACATCACAACATGGTTACAACATCGCTGAATACTAAGTGAAAACAATAGTTTGCTATTTGTTACACGTATTTACATGTAAAAAAAAGTGTTTTCCTCTTAATCATTTTTTCCAAATCATCTACCAGGTAGACCTTGATGGGGAACTCATGATTTGGCACATTTGCTCTGTGTCCACTTCCAAACCACAAAATCATTTTTGCTTTTATCAGATCTAGTGAATAATTATTCCTGGCTGTAAACTTAGGCTCTGTGATATAATATACATATCTATTAATATGCATAGCAACATGCATATACAGTACCGCCTACATATAGCAAACATTATATGACAAACCATGTCCATTATTGTATGTAATAATTTACTCTTAGCAATACACAAATCCTTGATATTTTATTGTTTAAAATAATTTTGTGTCATCTCCCATCAAATAAAAACAAATAACATTTAATAAAACCCCAAACTCTTAAATTGCACACACACAATAAATTGCCAGTGACCAAAAATGCTGTGGATCACACCCATTATTAATATACATATAATATGTACCTTACTTTTATATGTTAGATAGCTTAAAAAGCAAGTGCATTACTATACAGCACTATAATCTATTATTAATATGCATGTGCTCTGCTGTATTATTTATAATAATGTTAACTACAGAAAAGATTCCCTCAAAAGTGCTCAGAGTTCTGTACAGCAAAATAAAAACAAATATAACAAAAACATAACTACCCTCTTAAAATACATGCACACAAAACAAATTACAAATGCTGTCAGTATTTCTCCCCTTTAGTCCATGTCACTAGAATTACACTATTCCAAACTTTTGTTTTTTATTTTCCAACATTTCTACCAATTTAATCCTTGAGATGAGGATGTCAGCTTTTTCCCTCAGGTTAGAGCATTATTAAGGCATGTGTTAAAGTCTCAAATGAAAGAGACAAGGTGGGTGAGGTAAAATCTTTTATTGGACCAGCTTTTTTTGGTCCAATAAACATGGGGTGTTGGCCAAGACAACAACGGTCACACATCGAGGAAATATAAATGAAATAAAATTTGATTGAAGTCATTGTAACAATCTCACAAGAACCATTTCAATGTATTCGCTTGATAGATGCATTTTCAAAGCCAGTCATCTATGTTTTTTTACATTTTCAAAGCCAGTCTCCCTCACTGGTCTCACTTTTGGGGCTGTGCAAGATAACGTTACCGTCATCTAGGCTGAAGCCATCCGGAGGGAATTAACGCGGCATTATCAGCCGCAGGTAGAGCCCCATGTGAAATAACACAAAATAAAATGGAAAAAGAAGGTATAAAACAAAAAACTGACCCTGCAGCAGTAGCTCCTGCAGCTCTTAGCTGGCAAGGCTGGGCCAGTTCCCTGCTCTATTTGTTGCACCTTCACACATGAGGTCGTAAGGCTGTTCAGGTTTGGCCTGGCTGCCCATTGCACATGATGGTGGAAAGGCGACAGGCCAAACCTGAGCAGCCCTGTGACCCAGTGCACCAGGTTGCAACACCGCTTACTGAGATTTGGCCCAGCTGTCCCTCCATCATCATGAGGATAACCAATATCACTATAGAGGTTTGAGTAGTGTCTGTACAAGCCTTAACATTTTTGTTACAAAGTAATAAAATTCTAACATCAAACAATCCCCAAAGCGGCACTACTTTGAAATGCCTAGCTGCCGTTTTACTCTGCAAAGTGACCTGGGAGGGTTCTATTAGCGAGACAAGGTGAGTGAGGTAATATCTTTGATTGGACCAATTTCTGTTGGTGAGCGAGACAAGCTTTCAAACTTACACAGAGCTCTTCTTTGTGTCCATTTGGGGTTCTGTGTTTATTGTCACTGCTTTACTGCGCTTACAGATGAAAAGTTGTTTGTTGTAACTGGCAGCATGGCAAACTCAACCTAGGAGCTGAAAAATCAACCCTGAGTCCTTTTGGGACCACGCCTCATCGCCAGTAATAAAGATTACAGCTGTGCCAATAACAGATTTTTTGGTGTGCTAGCAATATCAAAAAAATCTAGGAAAAAAGTTTCAGTCAAACCAAAATGAGATGGGAAAAACTGGTGACAGTTTGATTTTGAAGATTTTTTAATGTTTTGTATTGCTTTTCAAATACAATTCAAG
>NW_020664980.1:5251970-5278526 GCF_002925995.2 Terrapene triunguis
ATTAGCTTGCAGGAGACCTGAAGAAGAACTCGGTGAAGCTCAAAAGCACGCACTACTATAGCTTGAACTTCGCTTTCTAGCTGGGACTGTAACAGACATAACTTCTGTGGACTGGGCGCACAGGGGGACTGGGCACTTCTGAAGACTTAACCAACTGTTCAAATTAATTGTAAATTCCTTCCCAAGCATTTCTAATGTTTAAAAGGTGCAGTTTTATCTGTCTAGTAGATGAAACCTATTTAAACAGTTGTATTGTTTTAACCAGGTGGTTACAAGCTATGCTTTTTATTTTTAAAGCCTAAATTGGATTCGAAAGAAACCCTCAACACTTATCAGGATGTTAAACATCTGCAATGACCTAGAAATTGGTCTAACACATGAAATGTTCTTTTCCCCCCCCAATTGTTCTGTATTCTGTGACCTGGGCACATAATACAAGTCTATCACAATACCTTCAACAGCTAAACTAGGGGCATCCACAACTCTTTTCAGCGACACGAGTTCTGTGGTGGCTAATATGTACTAGTCTAAAGTTGCAGCATGGTATTTCCCTTTCAGCCTGAACGTTGAATATTAGAGACTAGTATTTGGTGGGCACATTATTCTAGGATAAGCCAAGTTATTCCATAGCATGAAACTTTTTCAGGAACGACGTAAGTCATTACATGCTTTCTAACAGAGTTTTAGAAAACCAAGTTTACAAAATGCACATGTGTTTGGTTACTCAATAGGAACTTTTGCTTCATTTTTACACCTGAAGCATTATGGCTAAGGCTCAGATTTTGTCAGGGATATTTTTAGTAACAATCACGGACAGGGCAAGGGCAATAAAAATTCACGGCAGCCTGTGCGGTCTATGATTTTTACTAAAAATATCGTTGACAAAATGGGGAAGGAGGGGGGCTCCCCTGGCCGCCAGCTAGGGGCTGAGCCGCTGCGGGGGTCCTCTCGTTGGCTGCAGCGGCTGGAGCTGTGAGGGGCGGGTCCCCCACCATCCTCAGTGGCTGAGAGCTACGCAGCCTGTCAGTGACAGCTCCAGCCCCGGGGCAGAAAATGTCACAGAGATCTCGTAGCCTTAATTATGGCATATCCTCTGCCACATCTGGCTTAATGCTAGGCATATAAAAAAGGAGGATTGTGGGTTCGGGAACTGAGTATACTACCTAGTTCTTTGCCCAACCCTAGGCTGAAACCCAGGTTAGACTGTGAAAGCTGGTTGGAAATTATCTGAGAAAATATTCTGCTTTTAGAAAATGCTGCGTTGGTGAAAATTAAATGCTTTGTGGAAACAGGTCGGTTTTGATGAAATGTTATTTTGGAAAAAAAAACTGAACAAAAGGCATTTTATTAACATTGAAATGTTCTGGTTTGACCTTTTAGGAATGCAATGGTTTGATTTGCCATTTTGAAACAATTGTTAGTTAATGTCTGTATGTTAATGGCATTGTATAAAATAAAAAAGTCAAAATGGGAATGAAACATTTTGATTTTTGTCTAATGTTTTGATTGACCTAAAACTAAATTATTACTGGAATGATGTTTTGTGGGAAATTGAGAAATTTCTGTTTTCATTCCATTTTGGAATGGAAAAAAATTAAAAAACTGTGGAATTGCCCACAAAATGGAAAATCCACTTCCCACCCAGCTCTAGCTCAGACCCAGTCAGGGACTGGGTCACTCCTCTACCTGCCCACCCCCAGGGCCGACGAGAGGGGGAGGGAAGCCGGTACAAATTACCGGGGCCCGGCAGTCTGGAAGGGGGCTGAGGCCCGGCTTCTCCCCCCTCTCGTCGGCCCTGTTTAGCCGGTTCGCCCTTGCTGGGGGGCCCAAAAAAATTCCAGAAGGGGGCCCGGCTTCCCCCCCCCCCCCCGTCGGCCCTGTTTAGCCGGTCCGCCCTTGCTGGGGGGGGCCCAAAATTTTTTTTTCATCTTGGCGTGAACCCGCTCTCGGTGGCCCTGCCTGCCCCACCTTCTCAGCCACAGGTCACAGGGCTAGAGATTTAGGAATTGGCTAGGTTAGGTGTATTCCTACTGGAGACTCCCCATTCTGGAGCTTCCATGATCTCAGGGAGTTTGTTGGTGCCAACTCTGGAAAGGTGCCTGTCATATTTGCCCACATTTGTGACTGGAAAGTGAGTGAGTTGGGGTTGTTAGGAGAATGTCTCCAAAGCATTTGGAATACTAAAAGCACTACAACTAACTGTGGTAAATATGGGTCTATCACCCAGGAGGGAGATAAAATCTTTTACCAGACAGATGACAGAATCTGATTCTAGATACTGTAACAGTTAAAGAGCTGGGGAAAGCCTACCATACTTATGTCAGATCAGCCAGTGTGGGTGGAATGCAACAGGGGAGCCTGCGGAGAGAGATTCTAAGAAACAACACTAATCTATAGGTTTAGTTACCAAAATACTCAAGGTGGAAGAAAAGCGGGCTTATCAGTTGACCCAGTATGGTGGTGTGATGGGGGGAAAAGGAAGACACAACTTCGTTCTACAGATAAAAGTCTCTGATTACTGAAAGTACTAAAGCAAATTCAGCAACTAAGGGTATGTCTACACTGCAATCACGGGGTGTAATTTAATCTAGCTACTTCAGGTGCTCAAACAGTGAAGCCATGGCAGCATAGGCCTCAACATGGCCTGTAGAAGCTGCCTCTAACCCTGGGTAATTACTCCGATTGCTAGCCTGAACTGAAGACCATCTTGTATAACTTCACTGCTCCAATACTGACTGCAGTATAGCCAAAGAAAATGATAAAGCATAAACTCCCACCCATCTTGAATTTGTGCAACAATTTACAATTCTATTTTTGTTTGATGGAGTGAGAAGTGTCTATTCTTTTTGCTTCTACCTTTGACTCTATAAAGCTTAATGTTATGCTATCCTGGGAATGTCACAGTGAGTCACTTCCAGTGAAGGTGAACTGAGGTCCGTCTTTATTCCAAGCTTCATTTCCCAGGATTTTCATGCAAATTTAGGTATTTAAATGTTAAATACCAATTTGTGTACGCAAAGATAAGTGCATGAATGTGTGTGCATTTTTGTGCACGCAGATGGGGTCTTTATTGTTAAAATATGGCCTGGGATGGTTGATCTGGGTTTTTGCTCATTAGCAGAGTGGGTGAAAAACTTTTGAAATGAAACTAAGCAAATTTCACATGGATTTGGCTTTCATGAAAACCCCCGAAAACTTAGGCCATGTTCACTAACAGGGAGGAAGGGTCAGAAAGAAAACATTTGCTTTCTGTTGCTGCTGGAAGTAGGTGGGTGAGAGCATGATCAATTTAATTTAAAGCAGTGCAAAAAATTAGCTTATTTTTTTAAAAGCAGAGATAGGTATAAACCAATATAATCCCCAAATCTGGGGAAAATGTGAAGCCTGATTAAACTTCAGGGCTGGTCCATACTGAATCTCTACAATGGGTTGAGCCAAAATCCAAACGCCTGCAATCTGAAGAGGTTCTGATCTGGACCCAAACTTGGGAGCTCAAGTCCATTAAAAGTGGCTCTGGGAAGCGCGAAAAAGCTTTCAATTTAGCGCACTGTTCAGAACTGTATCTACTAATGTGATGTATATTTCATTGCCACTTTACTCCTAAACGCAGTTATGTGAAAGCAGGATCTTTGCTTCTGAAGTGGACACGTGCTCCTGCTTTTTCCCAACCGCAAAGCACCATTGTCCCTCAATTCACAGTAACCAGCTGTGATATGTCAGAGGGACTAAGGATTTGCCCTGAAAGCAGCATTGCCTGTAATAAGCCCCAAACCCTGTTATACCCTGGTGCAAAACTGCTGTATTCTCTCTGCCCACTAACAAATATCCGATAATTTGTTGTTTTAGATTGTCTGCTCTTCTGGGACACACTGTCTTTGTTTGTGTCCTGCATAGTGCCAAGCACATCGTCAGAGTTTAAAAAATAATAACATTGACCAACTTTGCCTGTTTTTCTCTGCCCAAGAGAGGCAGCTGCTTGTGAGGGCATGAAGCCCCATTGAAAGCTACTGGAAAATTAAATTGTACCTACAGTGAAGGCCTTCTGAAAGGTGCGTAGCACTAAAGTTGAAGCTGAAGCCACTCTGCACCCTATGAATTTGGACACAGGGCCTTTGGGGGCTCCCAATGACGGCTGACTGTTTCAACATTTGTGCTTCTGGATGGCGACACTGGTGAAAATAAAGGGATAGCTTTGAATGCCTAATAAGGTCTCCATTCCAACTGAAGATAGACAACTCCTCCCTTCCCCTTAAGCACACAAGACAACCTTACAGCAATGAAACTATCTTTAGTTGAAATGAACCTTTACTGTTTAAATAACCCATAGTCATATCTTATTGCTTAAGCTACGTTACAGTGCATGGAAAGCTGGCACAAGGCAGCTGGATGTGGTAAGCAATTACACTGATAGTGAGCTTTGGTTTTCCTTCTGCATGATAGTCAAAGTTTTACCGTGCTGTCACTTAGCACCTCACTCTTCTTCAGTGATTGATGAAGACTTGCTTTTTCCATGCACTTTTCCTTGACTCTTTTTTGATATCAGGGGTTGTCTCCATAGGAAAATTTCCCAGTTATACCAATATGATGACACAGGGGTAGTTAAAGCACTATAGATATACCAGTATAACTCCCAGTATGGACACTTATAAACTAAGCCTGGAAAAAGGACTCCTGCTAGAATCAGAATAAGCGTGCCTACCTGGGGAGTTATATCAACATAACTTCACATACTACCTTATTATAGGCAGGGCTGGGATTACTTACTGCCTATTAAGGATGCTCACCACTTCCCAATATAAGACCCTGTTAACGGTTGCTTACAACTTTGCCAAACTTCAAACATTTGGGCTGAAGTTTTCCATGCTGGATATCGGCCTCAGACTGAATTTATTTCTAAAAATTTCAGCCAGAACAGTTCAGTCATTTTGGAGAATGAAGCTAAGGAAACATATGTTCTTGGGTTCATATTAAAAAATTCTTGAGACATTTTCTTTGAAATGCTCTAGTGCTCCCATGCCTTGGAGGAGGGACTTGAAATTTGGCAAGGGGTCGATCTTTGTTTCAGGGATGTGCCTTTTGCCATCCCCAAATCTGGCCATATTACAAGCCTTTTAAAAACTCTGTTTTCATTTGCTCAATGGAGGCTTGCTAGAGCTTAACAACTAAAATCTCCAAAAATCTGTCCTCTCTGAGCCTGTTAGAGGTTCTCACACTCCTAGTACTGATTGGACTGTGCAGGATCCATCTCTTCAGAGTGCCCCTGTGTAGCTGCATACTGCATGCACTGGCCCAGACTGACTGAACATGGTCTATCCTCTCACAGCTCCTACGTGTGACCAGCCTGCACATGAGCGATCCCCACAGAGCAACCAAGCATCCTCCAAGCCCAGGGCTACAGGGGCTCAGGACTTTCTCTGTAATTGCTGCTCTGGGCCAGATTGTGCCCCCCTTTAGGTGCCCCCCGCCTGGCACATGTCCACAGGGAGGAGGAAGCTGTTTGATTTGAATGCAGAGAGGACAAAATCTGGATCAGTGGGTAGGGAAAGGAATAGACTGGGACAAAGAGTCTGGTGACACTGGAACCAGAGTGTGGAGGGGGAGCAACTGGAACTGGGAGGGGGAGTGTGGCACCAGTTGGGCAGAGAGGCTAGAAGTGGGAGCCAGGGAAAATGAGACTGGAAGATGGTGATGGAAATGATGGAGGGACTGGAAGCCAGTTCGAGTGGGGCTGAGGGAAACTCTGAGCTTAGACATGAAGATGGGTTGTGGTGGGGAGGACTGGGAGCTCTGGGGCTTTGAGAGAATTAGAACAGTCTTTAATTACATGATCACATGCTATTTTTCTCCACAGGTCCTCTGCCTCATGCCGTGCACAGGCTGGACCTGCGCTGGTGATTAATCAGAGTAATGTAGTAAAAGATGCTGTTGTCTGTATGACCCCAGCAGAAGTTGGAACGTGTGTATTGAATGAGGCAAGGGACTGCAGGAAGAGATAAGAGAGTCCCATGGTAAAGGCAGATCAGTGCTTCCCTGGAGAACTGGATTCTATCCCTGTCTCTGCCACAGTGTTACTATGAGATGCTGAGCAAGCCCTTTCAGGTGGTTGCTAACTGTATATTCCTCATTTTCTGGGTGCCCCCACCTGAAAGCCTGGGTCATGACTTACAGAAGTTCAGAGCACCCAGAACTTAAGCTAGGTGAAATTTTCATGTGAAATGTTTTTCACCTCACAGGGGTTTTGGGAAGAAATATTAAATTACTGTTGGTGAAGCCCATAAGGAAATAATTTTATCTTCATTGCAGGTTTTGACTAGGTTATAGCAAATAAGTCATGTGTCCACACAATGAAGATAAAACAAAATATTGACTGAGTACTGTCCATTTGGTGCACTGAATGAGTCTTTCGGAAGAAATAGCATGCGATCGTGTAGTTAAAGACTGTATCATAATGGCCATGAGCTCCCAGTGCGATACTGTAGCCAAAAGGGCTAATGAAAGCCTTGGATGCATAAACAGGGGAATCTTGAGTATGAGTAGAGGGGTTATTTACCTCTATATGTGGCACTGGTGCAACCGCTGCTCCAGGACCTCAATCTATGCAGTTTAACAAAGAAAAGGTTAAGAAGTGACTTGGTTACCATCTACACATCCCTACATGGGGAACAAATATTTAGTAATGTGCTCTTCAATCTAGCAAACAAAGGTATAACACAGTCCAATGGCTAGAAGATGAAGCTAGACAATTCAGACACAAAATAAAGTGTAAATTTTTAACACTGAGGGTCGTGAACCATTGGAACAATTTACCAAGGGTTGTAGAGGATTCTCAGCAGTGGCAATTGTTAAATCAAGACTGGAATTTTTTCTAAAAGAACTGCTCTACTTCAAAAGGAATTATTTTGGGGAAGTGTTATGGCCTGTGTAATACAGAAGATTGGCTAGATGCTCACAATGGTCCCTTTTGGCCTTGGAATCTATGCATGCAGACATCATTCCATAACTTTTGAATGCTTGATTTTGTGACTTTAATAATGTTATTTTATCACTTTTCTGAGTAGGCAATACAAGTATAACTTTCTTGCGCTGACAAGCCCTCAGAGAGAATATAGATCCTCACAGAAGGAAGGATTTTTCTAGAGTTCTTGATTGTTGCACTGATCTTTACTTTTAGAAGATGATGTAGGAGTTAAATGAATTTTTTTATAACCTGAATAGCACTAGACATGAGTCACAATATATCTCATGTCAGCATGTGTACTATCTCTTAATCAGTGGTTGATTTTATATGCCATTTCGATAAGTATATTGGAAATATACTACAGTCACATTTTTAGTAAGCAAATCATTTGGCTACATAAGCAAATGTAAATGATTGATGCAGAAAAATCTAAATAGCTATTTATTATTTTAGATAGGTCAATTTTTGAAGGAGAATTGTAAATTGTATCAAGTTTCCCAAAGTTGAAAACTTTCAGTTGTCATGTACAAGTAGATGATAAAATATTGGTTAGATACATCTTGGCCAAGTAGTTAGCACAGAATTGTCATACTGAAATAGCTTAGGACAGATATTTAAGTGTTGTTTAAATAATAAACTCTTACACAGTTACAAGGAGATATTAAAAGGTCAAACATTTAAAAGCATCATCTATTTTTATGTATCCAACTTTTGAGTTTTTGCAAAGTTGATTTTGCTTACACACAAATGGAGTAGTTTAGCCATCTAGTTATCTAATTTGAATATGCAATTCCTAGTTTTAGGGCATGCAAAAACTTTAGTGGCTATAATTATGCATGAAAAAAACTGAACTTCCAAGTTAGAGATTATGCTGAGTATTTGTTCCTAGAAGAACCATTTTTTTTCTTTTCTTTTCCTTAAGTCATTATTTTATTTCAAGTGTCAGAGAACACAGTTTTGGGAGCAAAGGGAGAATTTCCAACTTCCCTAACTGAAGAATTCTAAAATAAAGATTGAAATCTCTTCTAAGCGCGGACCTTGTCTTCATATCTGTCTGAAAGAGCTTAGCACACTATTTTTGCTACATAATAAATAATAAAATTAGTCATGACTTGTGTATTTTTTTTTCTAATCTGCTTTTGCATTAGTAGGGGAATACTGTTACTTATTTTACTATTTAGTGTGAACATGAACGTATTCAATTTATTTATTGGCATTTCTATAGCATTCGTTACTGTAGTATTGGAGTAGCACCTTGTTTATTACACGTGGAGAATTCATGTAGACATAGGGCATAGCACAAGTAGCAGCCACAAATCATCAATATTTTAGAAAACATAAATGATGGATATAATGGAAACAAGCCAGTTTTAGACCATGTTACCTGATGTTTATGTTTCCCTTGTTCTCACAAGAAGCATTCTCTCTTCAGGAGGGAGACAGAACACAAGTCTGACTGGACAGCTGGCAGTTCATAGGCATTGAAATGGAACCAGAAAGGGAACCAAGATGTCCTGAGAGATATTCATGACACTGCAATAAGAGAGCCCAACAGACATGGTAGGCCTTATATAGGAGATTGCAGGCCAATGTTGTGACAGCCTGTCCAACAGAGAAGAGGCCAAAAGAAAATTGGAGGGAAACCTGCCACCAAAGAATGGGGGAGGAGAGCCAATTAACTCCACAGTGTAACTGAGAGAAACACAGAAGTGCCTAATGAATGAGGGAGAGGAGTTCTTTAAGTTAATCACCGATGTTGACACAAGAACAAATAGATATAAAACTAGCCAAGTTGAGGTTTGAAATTAAATGGAGGTTTCTAACCATCAGAGGAGTGAAGTTCTGGAACAGCCTTCCAAGGGGAGCAGTGGGGGCAAAAAACCTAACTAGCTTCATGATTGAGCTTGGTAAGTTTATGGAGATGATGGTATGATGAGACTACCTACAATGCAATGTAGTAGATTTGTGACTGCTAGTAGCACATATCCCCAATGGCTGGTGATGGGACACTAGATGGGGAGGGCTCTGAGTTACTACAGAGAATTCTTTCCCAGGTGTCCAGCTGGTGGGTCTTGCTGACATGTTCAGCGACTAACTGACCACCATATTTGGGGTCCGGAAGGCATTTTCTCCCAGGTCGGATTGGACTCTGGGAGTTTTTTGCTTTTCTCTGCAGCATGGGACGCAGGTCACTTGCAGGTTTAAATTAGAGTAAATGGTGGACTCTCTGTAACATGAAGTCTTTAAATCATGATTTGAGGACTTCCATCATATGCAGGAGTCAGACTAGATGATCATGATGGTCCTTTCTGGCCTTGAAGTATGAGTCTATGTAACCAACAGTATTGCCAAAGTCAAGTGTTCAAAAATTATGTCAGGACCCCCAAAATCATGACATTGGCTTAAAAATCCTGGGATATTTTAAAAAATAATATATTTTGATTTTTTTATTTCCCTTCTGGTTTCCAGCTTTTCTCTGCCAATATGAGGGCTAGAAACTTACTTAAAACAAGACAAAAAACACAAGCAAACCCTGAGATTCTCCAGCAGCCGTGGCTTTAAGTAAAATACCACAAGGCACATGATAACTTCAGAAGAGCTAGCAACACTGTTAAAAGAAAGCCCATAGCTCCTTGACCCAAGGAAATGGGAAATTTCTTACCTAATATTTACCTTTTTGCTAGTAGCATCTCCCATAATTCTGTGACGTAAAAGCTGTTTTCACTTTTCTCTGCAGTTCTGGAGGAGGTTGTGTTGTAGTGGAGCCCATGCTTGCCATGTCTCCTGCTCTACCTTCCCATCAGAAGCATTATTCCAGAGCTCCTAGAGCATGATTGGAATCAATAACCTTAATGCTAATCAGTGAATTTATGTAGTAGGCTAACTGGTCCACATACTGTAGACATAAAAAATTAAATGTCCCTTGGCTAACGAAGCCACACCAGGGAGGGAAGAATTTTGGGAGACGCTGCTATCAGAAAGGAAATGACTGAATACGAAATTTTCCATTCTGCAGCCCAGATGCCACAATTCTGTGATATACGGGAAATAGCAAAAGCATTGAACATTAAATAGGGATGGAGAACGAAACAGACAAATAGAGAAGACTTTCCTTGAAAGTACCGGTAAATGCCTGATTGGCAAGTTATTTTTGGATCAGTGGAGGCACCACCTTCCTTCCAAAGGAAGCTGGTGTAGAAGACAGAAAATCCACCAATGTTTAATAAAAGGTGTTGATAGAAGACCAAGCTGCTGCACTGCAGATTTCCTCAGCTGAAGCACAAGGTCCTTCTGCCCAAGTCACCAGAGATCATGTAGAGTGCACCTCAATACCTCCAGTAATAGGTTCACTTGGTGCTTTGTGTGCCTTCACAATGCACAACTTAATTCATCTGGCCAGCATAGTTTGGATACCTGAAAACCTGGGCACATTGGGTGAAAGGACACAAAGAAAGATTCTAGTTGATTCAGTGTGCTTGAGGCAGATCTTTAATGCTCTACATACATCCAGATCATGTGATATCTTTTCAATAGGATGCTGTGGATTTGGACAGAACAATGGGAGGACCACTTATCTTTGGTAAGAAAAATTCTGGAGTCCTTAAGAACCATCTTGTCATTATGGAACCCACAATAGCATGGATAGAGCTGCTAATTCCAAGACTTGTCTAGCAGATGTGATAGTGACCAAGTAGCAGGTGTTGACAGATAGATAGAATGGTGTGACCATTGTTCATGGTTCAAAGGGGTGGGTGGTCAGGGCTGCTAGTACGAGTGGTAGATCCCACTTTGGAAAGATTGATCTGACTACAAGTCTAGCCAGTCTGAGCAAGCTGAGAAATCTTGAGACTTAAGGATTGTGACTAGAACTCCCAAGGACTCTATTTGTAAGATAGGCAGGGATTACCTCGTGGCCAACATCTGATGCACTATGGTACTGGGCTGAAGTCCCTTGCCCGCACCATCCTAAAGAGAAACCAGAACAGCTGGAATTCCATGATCCTTAGGATCTCAGTGAAGGATGTCAAGGCTCACAGTTAGATGCAGTGGGGATTTCAACACCTAGTCTGCCAGGTCTAAAACCCATTCTTTCCTTGGCCAACATGAAGCTATCAATCTGGCTCCATACAAGCTAGAATGGTTTACTTTTCCCACGGCTAGTAACCTCAAATGCAAGTAAAGGAGGTAGGGGCCAGAGACTGCTAATGAAAACCAACAGACTGGCAACGAGATACACAGAGACAGAGCCACAGATACTGTGAGCAGGACAGGCTGCTTCTCCCTGTCAGTGATGGATTTAACAAGGCTGGAGGGAACTTAATAGCTAGCAAGGAAAGTTTAAGATGTCAGTGACACCCATGCATGTAGTTCTTTTCTTGCTTTTACCCTTTGCTCTACTTGCTTTGTGCATTTGAAGGATAAATAAATAGTGCTTTTTTCTGAAGATGCTGTTTCTGTGTCACTGCAAATGTAGATGGTCATAGGCTCCCAAAGGGAAATTCTTATCAGTGCCACAACTAAGTTAACACAGTTGGGAACTAGATGTGCTGGGCTGTAGCCCAGAAATCCAGTCTAAGTGTGTTTGGACTATGGAGGTTCACCCACAGTGAGGTGCAGGAAGCCAAGCCTGTCTCCTCAAGGGTGCACTCAAGCGGAACTGAAGTGGTCAAAGGCACGTTCACCCCGTAGCTGTGACACAACCAGAACACAATCTGTAACAAATTGACAATTTTCTCTAAAGGAGATTTAGACATAACATTTTAACAGATAAAGCACAAGATGAGGGACTAGTTGGAGACAGGATGACCAGCTTCTTAGGCACCTATCTTCAATATGTAGGGAAAAAAGCTGCGTTATCTTAGGGGACTTCAATCTGACATATACTGACGGTCTCATGCTGCCAGTATTAAAACATCCTTGGAATTTCTAAAAATTATAGATGACAATTTCCTCACTGAAAGAGCATTGCCTCCAAAATGGGAGAATTCTACACTAGACCTTATTCTGACTGATAAAGGGAAATTAATCAAAGAATTAAAATGAGTGGTTACTTATGTGAGAGACAAGATGGTATCTTTTATTGGACTGACTTCTGTTGGTGAGAGAGACAAGCTTTTGAGCCACATAGACTGGAAGAAGAGCTCTGTATGGCTTAAAAGCTTGTCTCTCTGACCAACAGAAGTTGGTCCAATAAAAGATATTACCTCACCCACCTCATCTCTCTATTATCCTGGGACCCCAACATGGCTACAACAACACTGCATACATGGTTACTTACATGTAAGTGATTATAACTTGATCACATTTGTTATGTGCAAACAGGATAAAGCCCAAACCAGTAATACATATACTTAGTGCTTTAAAAGAGCCAATTTCTCAAAACCTGAAAACAATTATGACCAAAGCATCTGGGAGAAAGCATTTAAATAGAGTAATGTGAATAACAATTGGGAAGTGTTTAAGAACATTTTGCTAGATGCCCATAAAGCTACAATAACACAACTGAGAAAGAAGACTTCACTGATTCTAATGGAAAAAGGGGAAAGTTGATAGCAATAGATATAAATTAGAAGCTAGGAACTGTAGCAATTGATAAGGGAAACAAAAAGGCAAAAGGAAAAATCTATGAATAGCAAAGTTAAGGATAATGAGGAAGTTTTTAAAGTATATTGAGAACTAAAGGAATCGGTTCATTACTATTTGGAAATGGTAGAGTTGTCAATAGTAATGCAGAAAAGGAAGAAGTGTTAAATAAATATTTCTGTTCTGTAGTTAGGGGGAAAACAGATGATGTATTCATATCATGATGATGATTAAGAAACACTTTCCATTCCAACAGTAACTCAGGAGGCTGTTAAACAGCAGCTATTAAAGTTAGACCCAGGGTCCGTGGACCAAAGGTTGAAAACCACTGAGTTAGACACTTTAAAATAGGCAGCTCTGGATAACTTCCATCCAAGAATTTTAAAAGAGCTGGCAGACGAGCTCTCTGGACCATTAATGAGTTTCAGTAAATCTGGAACACCAGAGAAGTTCCAGAGGACTGGAACAAAGCTAATGTGCAAATATTTTTAAAAAGTAAATGGACTCAGCTTGACAATGATCCTGGGCAAAATAACTAACGACTAATATAAGATTCAATTAATACAGAATTAAAGGGGGGTAATAAAATTAATGTCAATCAACACAGGTTTATAGAAACAGGTCTTGTCACACTAACTGGACATCTTTTTTGACGAGATTACAAGTTTGGGTGATAATGGTAGAGTGCTGATGTAATCTACTTAGATTTCTGCAAAGCATTAGACTTGGTACTGCATGATATTTTGATTAAGAAATTAGAACAATACAAAATCAACATCAAACATAAATGTATTAAAACCAGACGAACTAAGAGGTCTCAAAATGTAATCATAAATGGGGAAATATCAAACAGGTGGGGTTCCAGGGGGTTCAGTTCTTGGCCCTACACTATTTGAGATTTATCAGTGACTTGGAAGAAAACATAAAATCATTACTGATAAAGTCTGTGTATGACACAAAGATTGGGGGAGTGGTAAGTAATAAAGAGGAGAGGTCACGGATACAGAGTGGTCTGGATCACTTGGTAAAATGGGTGCAAGCAAACAACATGCATTTCAATAAGGCCAAATGTAAAGTTATATATGTAGGAACAAGAAACGCAGGCCAGGATGGGGGACTTTATCCTGGGAAGCTGTGACTCTGAAAAGACTGCCATGGTGGATAATCAGATAAACATGAGCTCCCAGTGAGATGTTTGGGCCAAAAGGGCTAATGTGATCCTTGGATGCATAAACAAGGGAATCTCAAGTAGGAGTAGAGAGATAATTTTACCTGTATTTTGGCACTGGTACAACTACTACTAGAATAGTGTGTCCAGTTCTGGTGTCCACAATTCAAGAAGGATTTTGAAAAATTAGAGCGGGTTCAGATAAGAGTCAGACAAGATTGACTGCGACATTGGAAAACATGTCGTATAGTGAAGGACTTGAATAACTCAATCTATTTAGCTTATCAAAGAGAAGATTAAAGGGGTGACTTGGTCATAGTCCCATATGTGGGGAATGGAAATATGATAGTAGAGGGCTCTTCAATCTTGCAGATAAACATATAATGTGATACAGTGTCTGGAAGCTAAAGCTAGATACATTTTGACTAGAAATAAGGTGCAAATTTTTAACAGTGAGAGTAATTAACATTGGAATAATTTAGCAAAGGTTGTGGTGGATTCTCCATCACTGGAAATTTAAATCAAGATTGGATGTTTTTCTAAACAATATTCTCAAGTTCGAACAGGATTTAGTTCAGGGAACTCCTATGGCCTGTATTATGCTCCTATGGCCTATATTATATCAGATTAGATTATCACAATGATCCGTTCTAGCCTTGTCATTTATTAATCTCTAATTGCATTAAGGTTAATTAATATAGTTTATATGATAATATCTTAATGAGGTGCTGGAGTGTTCTGACAATTTTGGAAGAACTCTTCTGTTGGCCTGAGCTGAAAAGTAAGGCTTAGGATCTGCAGTCTCAAATGACGACACTGGACTGGCTCCAAATTCGTGATGAATGAGGAGAGAAGCTGTATAGAAGAACTGTTTGGAGTGGGCTTCTGCAGTCCAAGGCCAGAAGCAAATATGGCATCTGTTTGGTGAATTGGAGTGGGAGGCAGAAGAGTGGCAGATGCAGGTGGATGAGGCCACCACACTGCCAATTACCCAATCCAGGAGAAAAGGAAGAAAACAAGTTATAAATTGCTTGCTAATTCCTAAAAACTAAACGTTGCCATAGGAAATGGTTGGGAGAAAAGCAAACTGCCACTAACTGCTGCCCTAGAGGCAGAAGTTCTGGAGGGAAGCTGGAGAAAGGGACATGCCCAGCACAGGCTATGCTGCAACACTGAATCATCTCCAGAAATGCAGAGAGAAGGGGAACAGTACATACATCACAGAACTGTGGGAGATGTTGGGTTGTAGAAATGAACTGCACCTAGTGGCCTGAGACAAACACTGTTCTTACTGGATATGACAGTCCTGAGCTCCCTGCATCAAGATATGAAATCGTAGGGGAAATCTGACAAGTAGCTCCAACATAAAAGTAACCATGGGGATGGCTAGTTGTTCTGGTTTTAACAGCACCCACTCGCCTTTTCCGGAGACATCGGGCGTGCGTATTGTGAGGTGGAGGGTGGGAAGGTAGCAGAGCTTGAGCATGATGCACTGCTGCTGGTGATCTCTACATATTCCAAGTTATGCCAGGGGCCCTGACAACAGGCACTGACTTTTAGTTTTCCCTGTGGCACGGCCAAACAGCTGTGGCAGGTGTGTGCTAAGCACCCACTATTTTTTTCCCCATGGGTTCTTGAGCCTCGAAGCACCCACAGAGTCGGCGCCGATGGCCCAGACTCTCTGCCCCCTATCCCATCCTGCCAAGGACATTTTCCTTGTATTTGTATGTTTGGGGAGTTGTTTTTGTTGGGTTTTCTGCTTACCCCCCCCCCCAACAGCTTTAGATTTGTGGGTGACACTACTGCTTTTTCATGATGAGAAGCTCTCTTTAGAGATTCAAAGGCATTCCCCCACTCTTTTAAGAAAGAGCAGGTTCTTCTTCTCTGTTCATAAGGGACTTGGAGAGGAAATGCAAGGAACTCTTGGATAGGCCTTAGGTCAAACCATTTCAGGAGGTTGTAGAGCAAGGTGGTTAGGGAATGCATGCTTCCTTCAAAGAGGTTAATGTTTACTTGAGAACCTGAGTGAATATTAGAGACCTTGTTACCACTGAAATGGGGAAAAGGTTTGGGGAGGAAGGTACTTTTTCTTTTCTCTGCAGCTCGATTGGTGGAAATGAATAGGGTGGCCATGCTAACACCCATTTATCCAATAGGACAACGGATCAAGGTTGGTTGAAATGGGAAAGGCAGCTCCCAAAGGTAGTGGCAGGCTTTGGGTTGGCTCCAGTGTAGCTCTCAACCCTTCCGTCACACTTGCTGCCTTTGTGATGGCATCAGGTGAATGATGGAGGACAGATGTCTCCTGGAAAACTGAGATACCTTCTGAGGCAAAAAGTTTTCAGCTTTGCGAGTAAAATGGCAGGTTGTCAGCCTTGTGAGCAAAATGGCATCCTCTGCCAAGGTTGGTACCTTTCTGGTTTCTGGTAGGGAGATGGTATGTAAATCCCTAACAGCAGTAACATACTCCTTGAGACCTTCAGAGAATGGAGAGCACCATTGGTTCTTTGGCTAAAGAGCTACAACCTCTCAAAGGGCAGGTGACTAGTACCTCTTTGGGTAACCCAAATGCTAACAACTAAGAGGTCCATCTCATCATGATGGCCACAGCCATCAACTCTGTGACTGTGCTGGATATGTCCATGGCCGCCTGCGGTGACATTCTAGCAACTATTTGGCATTCTTACGATTTTTTACAACTCCTCCCTGTTGTTCTCCTGTCAGAGATCTCTAACAGGAAGGAAGTGACCCTCTCCCAGGTGAGAAATGTTATATTTTGCTAACAGGGCTTGATAGTTCTATACTTGGAGCTGGAGTCAGGCAGAAGTGTACTCTTTGTACCCATACAGGTCTAATTTCTTTGCAACTCTGTCCATCGGTGTACCCTGTGATGACATGTATTTTCTACTGGATTGTGAACACCACTGAAGATCCTGGAGTTGGTGTATGGAAAAATGTTCAAACCCCTTCAGAGACATCTGGTAATTTTTTCCCACCTGTTTAGATAGAGGAGGAGAGTGGACAGATTCTGACAGAGTCCCTTAGCTGGCTCCAGTATGCCTCACTGATGGGGAGGGAAATCCTGGCTGGAGTTGTCAAACTTAAAAACCATCCCCAAAAGCATGTGGGACTTCAGTCATATTACTACTATTTCAATGTCCAGAGTCTCTGCAATGTCAGACAGGAGAATGCTTTGAAGTCATCAGCTCCTAGGGGAGGAGCTGTTGTCACTGCCTCATCAGGTGACGAGGGCTGGACAGTGATGCTGCTGGAGAATGGGATCACCTCCTCTTCCTGGATGCGTAAAAGGGGGATCTGCTCCAGGGCAGGTGCAATGACAGTCCCCAGTTAAGTCAGTTATAGCTAAGGTGACATGGGGTACTGATTTGCTTGAGGCTGGTTGGCCCAGTGTCACTTATGCCTTGCCTGGGACGGAGATCTTAGCAAGGGACTTGTGGCACTGTCCTTGGGGTTGCTCTCTGAAGGCAGGGGAAAGGCATCCCTGCTCAATGCCAGGAAGGCGTAAGCTAGTGAGAGTGAGGACAAGTACATCACCTCAAATAGCAGTGCCATAGAGTAATGTGGCATCTGCACCAATTCTGGAACTGGTTGTCACTCTGGAGTGGGGGATGCTGGAGCCTCTGAGGGGGATAATTGGGCCTGTTATTGGCTCAGTCATCAGCACTTGTATCAGTGCCAGGCCTCCTTCATCCTGTGCTACACTCCTTGCTAGAGGACTTGGGAGGCTCAGTCCTTGAAGGAGTTATATTTTACATCTTCCTTGTGGGATGATCCCATGTGCTGTTTGGAGCTACCTTTATGGTCCTCTCGCACTGCCTTTCTGTATCAGCAGCATAGGTGCTAGCTCCATTATTGAGGTTGTCTGGGTCAAGGTGGTTAGTGTTGAGGACACTGGCGCCGAGGTTGTCGGGGTTGACACTGATGATGCAGGTTTTGACTATGTCCTCTTTGTTTCCTTGCTTTCACTGCCTGATCCCAGTAGATGGTGTTTGCTTGGGGGAGTGTTGACTGATGCTTGCTCTTTTGGCTCCACCTTAGTTGACATTTCCTTTGGGTCTGAAATGGACATCTGCTCAAGCATGCCCACATTGGTTCCTTGAGCACGTGTAACTTGAGTTGAATGTCCCTGACATGCAGGTTCTGGAGAAAAACAACCTGCACACCAAACACCTGTCCAGAATGTGGCTCTCTCCAGGCAGAAGAGTCACAGGGTGTATCAATCACTGAGGGGGATGAGTCCATCACAGGACAGGCAGGATTTGAACTCTGATGGTTTAGAGTCAACCGTGTTGGCATACAGAATCTTGCCCTGCTGTTCAAGGGTGTATGTGTGTGTGTGTCTCTCTCTCTCCTCCCCTCCCCCCTTTTGGGGAGGAATGGGGGACATCCAATCAAAGAAAACATGGAAGAAGGGTGAAAATAAATTTTCTTCAGGAATTTAACTGAAAAAAGACAAGTCTGAAGCTCTGAAAAGTAGAAGATTGGAGACTTGCGACTTGCTGGGTTCCATCTTGCTACCACAGGCAGTTAGAAGGAACTGAGGGATGGTGAGACACTCTGCCCTTTATGCGGCAGAGGGCGCGTACACAGCCCTAACACACACTGCTATTTAAAAGAATCTGACCTTGCATGCATGAGACACATGTGCACCTACAGTGGAATCATGCTGACACATACTCGAAGAACATGCCTTTATTTATATTTTTAAAGCACCTGGTACATTTATAGTGCTATCTAAGCATTTTGTAATAATTCAAAATCCTCCATATTTTTGGATTTATATTTAAAACAAGCACAGAAATGTGTATCTTTTAGATTTTTTTTTGAAGATGCAGAGTTTAACAATACAATAGTTTGATACTACTTAACTAGAATTTAAACATTAAGCTATATTATTTTTCAGTGTCAGAAAATATAGTTCCTTTCTTCATATCCAGTATCTTAATTTTTGTTGTGTTACTGAGTCATCCTACAATACAAAATTATTTGAAAGTTCTAATGAGCATAGGATCCTAAGGAACTGACACTGCACTTCACAATCTCAGAACACTGGTCAATGTTCTTCTTTATCCTGTAGAATTTCTCCACGTATTCAGAACGGCCCAAAAGCTCCACAAAATCTTCATCATGTGTTATGACAAGAAGCTGAAAGTTGCGCTGTTGTGAGCGGCTTTTTATTATCCTGTGAAAGAGTTGAAGTTTAGGACACTTTTATGGAAGTTGAATGCTAAGTTTACATAACTTGCAAATACACAAAATAAAAAACTCTAAAACAACATTAATGCAATATTCTAATAAATACTGTATTCAATAAAAAAAGGTATCTTCCTAATTATTATCTCTTCATTTTTAATTTAATTTTTCATGTAAAAGAAAATGAGATTGACTACTTCGGCAAAAACAGGAATGTACTGGAAACAAATGCAGACTCTCCTTCTGTCATCTAATGAATCTGTCCGTTAGTAAAATGCTTCACAGTTCATACTCTTAGGCTCTGAGTATCAAAGATGTAGTGAACTCTTAGCAAAGATAAAAGAATAAAGAGCTGTGACCCATATTAACTGCATGACTAAAAAGCTCTTCACTGTTCCTGTGGTAGCCCTAATGTGGATGCACCAAGACAAGGAGCATAAACTGTCAAACAATCTAACAGCTAACGTTCATGTTACTTCTTGGCTATGTGTAAAATGAAAGAAAACTGATTCAATGCTTCTCTTCTCTTCCCAACAAAGCAGCAGGAATCTAAATCTCTTCCTGCCCAAAATATGGTAAGAGGTGTACAGAATTAGCAAGCCACTGGGCAAAATTAAAAACCAGTGGCAAAACTACTGCAAATGCTGGACCTGATTCTGTTCTCACTTAAAACTGTATATGTCAATGAAGACACAGTAGTGTAAAACCAAATCTATTTATAACAAAGAATCCACCTTTCTCAAGTCTATTAAAACTCAGAAGACACCCATCCCAAAAGACTCCCAATGAAAGCCGAAGTCACTTACTCCACCAGAGCATGTGCAAGAGACTCAATGTTCTCTCGATCAAGATTGGTGGTAGGCTCATCCAGTGCAAGAATGCCACAGTTAAGACAGAACGTTTCTGCCAGAGCAAGACGAATAATGAGGGAAGCAAGCACCTGAAAGAAAATAAAAACTCACTCTTCAGTATGTTATTAGAAAGCACCGATGTACATAACTGTTCAATTTATAACACCGAGGACTTGGCTACACTTGCAAGTTAGAGCGCATTAAGTCATCCCCGGCCGCCCTAACTCCTGAGGTGTCCACACTGGCAAGGCACATAGAGCATCCGGACTCCGCGGCTGGAGTACCCCTGGTAATCCACCTCCACGAGAAGCATAACGCTTGCTGCGCCCTGGCAGCGCCCAAACTGTGCTCCTTGTCCCAGTAAGGCTAACATGTCCGTGCCACTGTGCCGTGATGGGCGGGGGGACCATTGCTGCACATAGGCAAGCTGCATAAGGGCCAGGGCGGAAGCTGCATTGTAGTAGAAGACCCTCCCCCTTGCTTTCCAGGTCACCCTCAGCAGCGAGATCTCTTCCAGGACGAACTCATCCTGTGGAAAATGTGTGGACAGTGTTCATTATAGGGGCCACCTGCAGCTGTTGGCTCTCCCCAAGGCACAGAACTCCAGAGGACAGTACGGCCATGAAAGAATCAGTCCCCCTTACCCCTGTGCTTACTCACCATTTTGGGGCTCCTGTGCGCTCACACTGGGATGGGCAATTTCTGCTATTGTGTAATCTGTACTTGTCTTTAAGTACGGCTGAATCATTGCTCTGTCTGGTGTGAACAATGCTGCCTCTGTTAAGTGTTGCATTTTGGCTTTCCAGATGCAACCTTGAGATCCCAGCCATCCTTGTTATCAACAGATGAAAGACTTCAAAGAAACAGGAAGCGTCCGCGAAGAAGTGAAGAGGACATGCAGCAGTCCCTTAATGAAAATCAAAAAGTGCAGGAGTGGCGGGAGACTGAAAGGAGGCTCCGCCAGCAGAATGCAGATCGCTGGCACCAAAGCACGGAGCGCCAGGTAAGCATCATGGAGCGCCAAGCGGACTTGATACAGGCGCTCGTAGCAATGCAGACGGAGCACATCTGCGCCCCTCCCCCGCCACAGCCCTTTTCCCAAAACTCTTTCCCTTGTGCTCCCATGTCACCGTCAACTATGGTAACCAGATGTCCTGATTTTATAGGGACAGTCCCGATTTTTGGGTCTTTTTCTTATATAGGCTCCAATTATCCCCACCCCCATCCCGATTTTTCACACTTGCTCTCTGCCCTACCGCCAACCCACTTTCCCCAACATCTGGGATCTTATCACTACCAGCTGCCTCCAACACCTGTAGCTTCAGCACCCAGCCCTGCAAACTATGACCCTTAACCACGGCACTCAACCCCCATCACCATGCATTTTAGCCAGCCTGAAGTGCAGCACTCATTGCATGGCACTCCAGACAGGAAGGCTGAGTATGATAACAGGACATACACAAATCTGTGATTGTCCCGTTCTCCACCCCGCCACCTTCCCTCCTCCCACACAGTACAGATGTGTCATGCCCTGTTTCCCAAAGCAGTTGTGTTTCTTTTCAATTTGGCTTTGAAGACATTCTTTATTGCATTAAGTAAAAGATACTGTAGCCCAGGAAAGCAATAGGCACTGCAAGTCAGTGCATCATACGTAGCAAACACAGATGCCTACTAGCATTGGAACCACTGCACTTCACTCCCGTACAGGGCACCGAACATTACTGGTGGCTTTCAGCATCAAATTGCTCCCTCAAGACATCCCTAATCCTTACAGCCTCGCACTGGGCGCCTGTAATAGCCCTGATTCTCTGGCTGTTCAAATTTGGCCTCCAGGTGTTGAACCTCCGAGGTCCAGGTCTGAGTGAAGCTTTCACCCTTCCTTTCACAAATGTTATGGAGGGTACAGCACACGGCTGTAACCGTGGGGATGTTGTTATCAGCCAGGTCTAACTTCGCATACAGACAGTGCCAGCGGCCCTTTAAACAGCCAAAAGCACACTCAACAGTCATTCTGCACCGACTCAGCCTGTTGCTGAACCGCTCCTTGCTGCTGTCAAGGCTCCCTGTGTAGGGTTTCATGAGCCACAGCATTAAAGGGTAAGCGGGGTCTCCATGGATCACAATGGGCATTTCAACTTCCCCTACGGTGATCTTCTGGTCTGGGAAGAAAGTCCTGGCTTGCAGCTTCCTGAACAGGCCTGTGTTTCAAAAGACGCGTGCGTCATGCACCTTTCCGGACCAGCCTGCATTAATGTCCATGAAATGCTCACGGTGATCCACAAGAGAACCATAGAGAAATACCCCTTCTGATTTATGTACTCGGAGGCTAGGTGGTCTGGTGCCAGCACTGGAACATGCGTCCCATCTATCGCCCCTCCGCAGTTAGGGAAATCCATTTGTGCAAAGCCAGCCACAATGTCACGCACGTTGCCCAGAGTCACGGTTCTTCTGAGCAGGATGCGATTAATGGCCCTGCAAACTTGCATCAACACAATTCCAGTGGTCAACTTTCCCATTCCAAACTCTTTAGTGATCGACCAGTAGCTGTGTGGAGTTGCCAGCTTCCAGATTGCAATAGCCACCTGCTTCTCCACTGGCAGGGCAGCTCTCAATCTTGTGTCCTTGCGCCGCAGGGTGGGGGCGACCTCATCACACAATCCCATGAAAGTGGCTTTCCTCATCTGAAAGTTCTGCAGCCACTGCTCGTCATCCCAGACTTGCATGACAATGTGATCCCACCACTCAGTGGACTCGGGAAACAGTGGCATTCCACTGTGGTGAGCATGTCTGTGAATGCCACAAGCAATCTCATGTCGTATGCGTTACACGAGTCGACTCCTCACTGTCACTTTGTAGCTTAAGGAGTAACTCAACTGCAATTCGTGACATGCTGGCGAGACCCATCAGCATATTCCTCACAAGTTCAGAATCCATTCCCGCAGACCAAAACGGAAGACAGAGCGCTCAATACAAAAAATGTTGAAAGATGGTGCCAAATGTGGACAGAAGCATAGGGATTGCTGGGATGTGAAGTGATGCATCATGGGACACTGGGACAGGACTCAGAATGCCCTGTCTCTGCCCCCTTCCCACAAGCCACAGCACTACAATGGGAAGAGGTGCTCTATGGGATAGCTGCCCATAATGCACCGCTCCCAATGCCACTGCAAATGCCGCAAATGTGGCCACGCCATTGCGCTTGCAGCTGACAGTGTGAACACATGGCAGTGCTTTCCCTGCTGTTATCGCCGAGGGCTGGTTTAACTCACAGCGCTCTACATCTGCAAGTGTAGCCATGCCCCCCCAAAAAGCAGCAGCAGGCTTTAGAGTTAAAAGACAACATGCCAGATGTTTGTAAATGTCCATTAACAGATCCATTCACTGTTAACAGACAGAATTAAATGAAAAAATTCTAATTTAAATTAAACAATTAATTCAAAAAAGCTATGCTAAAAGAATGTTGTGAAGGTTGGAAAGTGGAGTACTTAAAACTTAGGAAATAACAGAATTAAGTATGTCTCAGGAACCTTAATTCCGCATCTGTATAAGAATGCATTACGATACAGTCTTTAATTAGGTGATCACATTTATTTTGATCCATTCTCACACCTTTTGACACTGGATGGTTGAGATCTATGTGCATATCTTAGTGGACCCAGCCCCTTTTTGGGTTACTGAACCACTACTCAGGCTGATACTATGTTACTGAGCCTGACTAATTAGGTTCTCATGTGACTTTATGACCAAGTAAAAATTATAAACACATCATGGGAACTGTAGCAGGGGTATACTCTACTAAAGGATACTTTCCAGTGACTATATATGCAGGCATATTTCCTGATGAACTAGTTCTCAGAAAATGACTAAGAAGAAGAAGAAATGAACATGTTTCACTCTCATTTACAAAGGGCTCTTGTGGAACATCCTAGGCTACTGCAACAGTATTTTTGTTTTATCTTTACACTGCTGTCTGGCAAAAGTCTTAGATTTTCCTCAAAAGGTAATGTGTGGAATTTTTATTTAAAAAAAAAAAAAAAAGGGATAGAATTGCTTTCAGCAAGAGATTAATTTGAGAGCATTTCCCACACCAGCGTGATAACACTGTATGCATCTATTCATAGAATATCCTTTCAATGCATCAGTGCCATGGAGCAGCTAGACATATTTTGCATTACTCATTTTAATTTTGGGGCCATTTTTTTCCTTTCCTTATCTTCACTTCTAAAGATCCAGAGTATGCCTATTCTCCCAACCCCCCAAATCTCCCACAGACTTCTTGTCCCTCAAATGTGTATTTAAATAAAATGCTGTAACGTACCTTTTGCCCAGCACTGCATCTCCCTCGCATGTCCAGAGCAGTATCTCCTTTTATCATTACTACTCTATAATTGTAGCTCCTCCTTTTATCAGACGCTGAAACATTTTCATCTGCATCAGAACGAATTTCTACATATTCAATATCTAATATGGGAAGAAAATGCAATTTCATTATAAAAACATGTTTTAAAACAATGGATTGAGACAGTGAGGTGGTAAAATGTGCAATAGTTAAACAGAGCTGGGAAAGGAGAGAGAGTGTTACTGTAGGCAATATAATTATACAAACAATATTCAGAACACTCGTGCCAACAGATGAATTTTTGACATTGGCAGGTTAATTTATCCAAATAGGCAAAACTAAAGAAGTGTGCTTAATTGGCACAAGTTTTTTCTTTGGAAGGATGTCTGAACTTTGGAAAACATGGGAAGAGAATGAATTACTTCTGGTTAAACCAAATCATGGTTAACCACATAATTCTTTATTACTACTACAATCTGCTCACATTTTAAAGGGGGACAGATGCAGATTTTGAAGAATGGCACTTTCTCTATTTTGATATCTTAGGTTTTTATATTTTGAGTACAGTTTTTATTATAGATCATTCTATACCTACTAGACAGCACCTGGAGACTGATAAACTGAAACTACAAAAAATAATGTACCTTGCCCTCTGTAGGTGCTTCGCCAAAGATCACGAATGATTTTGTTGATTTCTTCCATTTTCATGCTGTGAAATGTCATTATTGCTCTAAAAAAGGGGGGGAGGGGAAAAACAGTCCATTTGCTTTGGGTGTAACTGTGTACTGCAGCTGACTGCAAGCTCCTTGGAGCAAGCACCACTTTTCCTTCTATGTCTTCTAAGCAAACAGTTGGTACTCAAATGCTCTTTAAAATAGTAATTTATAGTGGTGAGTGTATTAGAAATATCTATACAACAAATACATTACAAACAAGTAAATATTCCCTCCCTTCGCACCCTTTTTATTTTTTAATGTTAACATATTTTCATCTTGAGAGATGTTGGAGCAATGGAAACAAAATTCTTTGTCTGCTCTTCTTAGGGCTTGTCTACATGACAATTTACTGCATGGCAATCCAGGATGTAAATCTATAGCGTACCAGCTTGCCACGCAGCAGTACACTAAGCCACCACATTCCGGGACTTTTACTGCGCTGTGGCTTTGTTTGCATGAGATGGTACCACATGGCAAACTAGCAATACTGTAGCTTCACACCCTCACTTGAAGCACAGTAACTTCCCATGTAGGCAGACTCTTAGATGTGCAATCATTCACTGAAGAACAGGGTTACGAACTTGTAATGTAATCATAATTCACATGTAAAATCTGCTTTTCAAATCTTTACCAAAAAAATTAAAGTTTCCCCAAATCTGCAGTGAATACGAAGCAATTATGATTAACTTATATGAGGGTTAGTAAGTTATGTTTAGCATTAAAGTGGCAAAAACAAATTCAAAGTTATGGGTGCACCACATTTTTAAAAAAAATCACAGTGAACTTTCACAAAAATGACACCTGTTTAAGATTCTGAAAGTTATGAACTGTAGACTTAGGCCCTGAGCCTGGAAACACTTATGCTGGTGACTATCTTTACATATGTAAGTATCCTCACTGAGTTCAATATATGAAGTTACTCAAGTGCATACATGTTTGCAGAATTGGTCTTTCTTGGTTTCTCCTTCAGAAAAATGAGATCACAGCTATCATAAACAGAGATTTGAAAGAAACTGTCTATTCTAAATTTCTAGTTGCATTACCTTTTGGTTATAGTGCTTGATGTCTGTCATTCTGGCAGACATACCATGTCTACAGCTCAGATTCTTAGAGGGGTAGTTTTTTAAAAGGATGGTGCTAATTACAATTTTATTAAACAGACAAACTTTTTTGTTCTTTTCATATGTTGCTAACATTTAATTTTTATTTACTTTTTTTTTATTAAAGGAACAGAATGTTGACAATACAAAAAAAAAATAGCATTGCCTTTCACCTTTATGACTGATTCTACATAATGGTTTAGATTTTCAAAGAAGTTCAGGGAATTTAGCTATTCATTTAAAATGAACAGAGATGCGTGGCTAAGTATCTTGGACTTTGAAAATCTCAATCAATATTTCAAAATATTGAAGCACACAGGTAATTCTTATGCACTGATTTGCAAACGTAGGCAATACTTAGGCACAACAGGAAGGCAAAGGGATATCATCAAGGATGGCGGGCTTAGAAACTCCCAGAAAGACTTCTTAGCCATGTCTTACTTCGCAGGCACACATATGCATGTGACAGAGTGTGCATATACATGTCATCATACCTCCTGCCCCATTCTATCCATTTATTCCAGGTACTGAAATTTACCAGAGTCCTACTTTTGACACACACAGAGAAATTTTATATATTTTGACAGCTTGCCTATATACAAAAACAAAGCAGACTAGCAGAGCGGG
>NW_020664980.1:5278926-5353497 GCF_002925995.2 Terrapene triunguis
TAATTTAAGAGATTTTGCAAGTATCTATCTATCTTGGTGTTTTACACTGTTGCCCATCAGCATAGTATCTGAGTACCTACAAAGTAAAACCAATGGCAAAAGCAAAGTCACTAGTAGATTTAATGTAATCTCTGGCATGGTTCCGTTTTCAAGGTAAAACCTCTGCTTGGAGTAGGTGGGTGGATTTTTTCCTTTGGTTTTTTAGATATTGTTGTTGGTAGGAGTATATTGGGTGGAAGGGAACGTCAGATAAGTGAGCATCATTCTTATGGTGGGAAGGCTTTTCGTATTAATAGTCAAAAAGGATAAAAAATAAACTTGGGTCTTTGGTTGACATATATATAGAAAGGTGAGCTCTTTTTCTCCCTTTTAGCTAGAAAAAGAAACGTTTTTGCCCCATTAGTATTTTGAAGGGGTTAGGCTTGAAAAGTCAACTCAGGCACTCACTCTGCAGTCAAGAAGTCAAGTCAATACATGTTGGGCTTTGAAGGTAGCAAGTACTGAGGGGAGATGGAGTAGTATCTTCTTGATTACAACGTGCAGGGGACTCTTCCCTCCCTTCTGACACTACCAAGAATACTGTTTCAATCATTTGGAAATGCTTAATTCTAGTAATAAATTCCACCCACCTTGTCCTACAGTAGTAAAACGGACATAAGGACTTTATTAATCCTATATTTTATTTTAATCCTCCACCTAATAATATCGAACATATGTTTTTTATGTTGAATCTTCTCTTTTTTTGACATTGAACTAAAGACCTGCAAGAAGTAAGCACTAAAGGAAAGATGCATTTTTGAGTTGACCTTTAAACAGAAAGCAGTGCTCAACCTGGTGTTTGCTATAATATCAGATAAGAACATGGAAATAGAAGTAGATTGCTGGCTCACGTCATTTGCATGAAAGTTTCTTTTTTCCTTTTTTAAACTGGGGCAATAAATGCACTATTTTAAAAAAATATTTTTCCCACCTGCCCATCAAGAGGAACATTCTTTCCCTACCTCTTGTTGGGATATACAAAATTCCCAATGCCATTAATAGGAATTGCTAAGCATGAATGAAGGAAAAAAACATCAAAACATTCTCAAGGACTTAGGAATTTGTTACTCATCAATATTTATTACCAATCTTCAAATTTCAAAACAATAAAACTATATATAAAGAAGAATTAATCTCACAGCGAAACCTTGACAGCACAAAAGTGCATATAAAACGCTGGTTTTCCCAGCCTACATGTAGAGATTTCAAACTCTGACCATTAGAGGCAACATTTCTTCTCACTGATTATTGTAGATTACCAATAAGTGATGCTTATCTGTTTTTTCTTGAAATTACATGACTGGATTTCCTGTATTGCCTTAAAAAGACACACAATAGAATCTACACTATGCAAGTGAGTTCTGAACTCTAAAAGGGAAAACTGCAGGGGAATTCCTGGAGAGCACATCCATTTAGGTTGAAAGGTTAATAGTGTGCAAGGTTGCACACTAAATTTCAACACTCACTATTTCATGAATTTTGGAGACGCTTACAGTGGAATATTAACAAATCTTTAACTGAAATTAATTTTTTTAGTAATAAAATTACTTCTATTATACTAATTTAGTATTCTGAAAAAAATCTACATGTAAAGAAAGTATACTTTCACTGAAACTCAACCTTTGAACACTGCAGAAAAACACAAGGTAAAATGTTCTGAATGCAACTGTAATAAATTTAAATTTTAATCCTTAACCAGAAATGCTTATAGATTGTGATGAATAAGTCATTATCAATGGAGGACTAATGTTTATATGTCTGCAGTGCATCAATAAAAGACTATTATGATTGTGATAATTTACTATATGTAAAGTAGCATGCCATCAGCCCCAAACTGTGCTCTGTCTCTCTAAATCTTTGTAAAATACAAAAGACACTAAAGAATATTTGTTGTAGTTTAAATTCCATCGTAAAATAAACATGTAGAATACCTTTACTGATGAAAAATTGTAAGCCCAGTAGAAAGGAAAACTAGTTTACTGCTTTAAAAAAAAAAATTATGGAGGAAAAACTGTCACCAACAGCTTACTTTATCTTTACCATTCATTTAACACAGACCCTGGGCATGAAGCCATCAGCCCTTAGGAAACTCCAGCTAGTACAGAATGCTTCATCACATCTCTTCAGAAGTATGGGCTACCACAAGCATATGTAACCTGTTCTCCACTCTCTGTGCTGGTTTCCCATAGAATATCAATACGAAGTTCTCAATCCTTATCTGCAAGGTGCTCAATAGCCTAGGCCAGCTGAGCATATCAAAAAGATCAACTAAGGCTTTGGAATGAAGACTGTGGTCAACAGTTCTGCTTCTTGGGGACAATGGAGCATTCTACCAGAAGGCAAAGATCTTCTGTGCAAGAGAAAAGGCTTTCTTGAGGAGGTCAGTCTGAGACTAGAATGAGCTCCCATAGGAAGTAAGGACCATCACAAACCCCATCACATTCTACTCTAAGGAACACTTGTTCAATCTTTTTTTCTCTAACAGAAAACACAGCGAGTACATTAAAAAAACCTCAAACCCCTCCAAGTCAAAACACTACACGGCACACACATTTCTCCACTTGATATGAGAGTTAGAGAGAGCAAACCACTTGTGACAAATGCTAATCATATTGCTTAGTGCTAAGATACTATGGTACTGAGGGTTGTACAGGAACTTGTATAGAAAAGAAGAGAAAAATAGGTTTGGTATCCAAATACCTAAATAAATTCCACCGTGCTCATAACTGTTATTTTGGACTTTTTGTCTTTTGGGGCTACATGAGAGAAAAACTGCAGAAAGAAATGCCTGAATATCCATAAGACAGAGTTATACCTTGTGTATCTGTACTGAGTCAAGAGTCCCCCCCCCAAAAAAACTGGGAGGCATGCCAATGATCAGAGGGAGTGATAAGAAAATGAAAACTGTGTGTGACTCTCCTTATACAGTTTCCTAAAAATTCCTTTATGGGGGAAAGGATCCATAGGAGAACAGGACAATCTGCATGGAGACCCTGTGTTTCCACACCACCTTTAGATCCTCCTCTGGTTTCCAGACAACTCTGCTGTTGGGAACTGTGCTGCCTGGGTTTCCTCTGCCAGTAGCTGCCCTGGAGAACCCCATGAAAGGGGGTTTCATAGCATGGAGAGGATTCTACACAAAAGGCCAACAGAATGATCCTGTGTTATCATTTAGGTTCATTCACTGGACAGTTTTGCTGAATATAACTATATGAATCTTCTCCCATACCTCCTAACTTGTACATCTAGACCCAAAGAGTTTCTCCAAAGAACTGGAAATGAAATGGGTTTGAGAGGGTTAGGAAGACAATTTTGTTACTGATTTATGACTTAACTGGTTCAGTTGTATTGCATACATGAAAATGGAGTGGATGACATGATGACTGATATACCTTAATTTCTGGGGACATGTTTATGGTTCCAATCTTGTGCAATGTGCTGAATTATTTTCTTCATTAATAAAATTTGTTTTAAGAAAATGCAGCTATCTTCTAGATATAAAGAAGTTCTGGTTGCAAGCTTTCAGGATAAATATTATAGAACCATTTAAAAAGAAATACTCCACATTTCTATAGGAACTTTAAACTTAAATAACTGATTTTATATCACGGAAAGAATCATGGTATTTTTCAAGAATGTCAAGAATTTTTACGAATGAATTTACTCACTATTTTGAATTTATCTTAGAAAGCTTGAAATTGAAAGCTGTTTCCATACCAAAACTCCTCCCTTTCCAGTTGTGTTCACCCAATGGTTTGTTATTTACTGTTGTTCCTAAGTGTTGGGCTACTATATGAATAATTTATTTTTATAACACTGAAGAATTTGCTTTGATCAAAACCTAACCAATTTTGACCCAATTAACCTTGGGCTTGACAATGTCTTTTTAAAATTATATCTTGGGAGAAAAGAATATTGATCAGACTTTTTTTCCCAATAGCTACACGTGATAAGTCAGCTTTAGTGGCATAGTTTGCACTGCAAAAGATAATATTGCATTTCAAAAATTATTTTAGTTTTAGGCTCAATAAGAGAGGTGTGTGATGTTACTAAATGTAAAACAGTCTCTAAACGTTTAGGGAGCGTCGTCATATTAAAATACTCACTTATCAAGTGCCTTGTAGTACATGTCTAGATCCCTGTTTACCAGCTCTGTTGTTCTCATAACAATCATCATTTCTCTGTACTTTTCCTCAGCATCTTTGAACTGAGATTCTCGAAGCTCTTTCTTAAATCGAATGATCTCTTCCTCAAATCCATGCTGCCGACCTAATGCCAAACTGTGATTTCTTTTAAAATCCTCTATTTTCTCCACCAGACGTTGTCGTTCACTGTCAAGTAAGAGAAGAATCAAGGTAAATAAAGTGTTCTGCATTTAAGGCTTCATATACAAAGAAGTCTTTAAAAAACAGCCCTACTTCCCTAGTTATGCCAGAAAGTAACACTTCGTATACAAACTTAAGTACTAGAAATTAATCCACCAGGCCTAGAGTATGTTTATTGGTCTGAAAGTTGGAAGTGTACTATGAAAGTATATTTACTATTGGCAAAAAGTGAGAAAACATTTTTGATAAAATTTGTTTACAGAATAAACTTAAAGCCACTATCTAGTTAGAGAAAACAAATTACCTATGTTGGCGGCTCGAATGCTATAAAATAACTAGTCTGACATTAGGGACCTAATTATTCATGCTGCTGCTCAGCAACAAGATTATTATTTTGATAATTTGTTAGGTGCCAATACTGTATTTGGCACTGTACAAACAAATATAAAAAATAGCTACTGCCCCAAAGAATTTACAAATCCAAGGGATTAATACCAAAATTGCTGAAATCAATGGAAGATCTGCCATTGGCTTTAATGCAAGCAGGACTGAGCATTGAAAAAAAGACATGAAGACATGATATTCTTGTTTGGAGAAGGGAATTAATTCCCCACACATCGTTTGGAATTATGGAAAAATCACTGAATCATTGAAACCATTCAATGTGCAGCAACAAGAAAGAGGGCAAAGATACTCTGCCAGCTACATTTTTTAAAATTCGACAATCATACATGACATTTTAAATTTCATATTACAAAACTATCAGAAAAGATACACTGATATACCACGTCTAATACAGCTTAATATTTTATGAACTGCTCATAAAATATTAAGCTGTATTAGACGTGGTATATAAAAGAAAATAAAAGTGGTAATATTGTTATTTTATAATTCTATCTGAAATGCTACTTGAGGGATGGGTTGCCACAGTAGTCACAAAGTATATACAATTACACTGGGGTTTGATCCTGCGAACACACATGTGAATGACTACTCGCATGAGGAGTCCCATCAACATAAATGGACTTATGCACGTGTGTAACTTCACTCATGTAAGAAGTGTTTGTAGGATTGGACCTTTGGAGATTTTGTAAAGCAGCAGTCCTCAAAACTATGGTTTCTGGAATATTTGCTGATCAAAATAACAAAAAATTGCTGGCCTTCCTCTTAATTCCCACTACTAAATGACACACAAAAAGACAAGAAAATATTTAATGTACTTTTAATTAGCACCACTTTTTAATTTAAGCAATAGCTTATGCTATAGTTGACACAGGGATTTTACGCACGCATGAACTTGGAGGGGAAGTGGTCTGTGTGAGTGGAAGGAAAGGTGGTCCATGAAAGATGTGGTCAACTTCTTGAAAACTCCTGCTTAACATTTAAGAAGTTATTTTTAAAAAAAAAAAAGATAAGGTAACCCTACTTCTTCAGTTGTGGAACTTTCATTTCCCCCATCTCCTTCAAATATTGTTTTCGTTCTTCTTCAACTTCTTTTAGGTCTTCATTTCTTTTTCTTAATGTAAGGTTATCCTCTAGCCATCTTTCCTGGATCTAAAGTCAAATAAAGTCAAGCGGTTTAACAGACTAATGCATTTTTTGAATTCCATATGTTTTTACAAAATTACATAACTTTCCACATCTAAATGAAAGCTTTTGATTATTTTAATCAATGGCTCTGGATAGATAAAAGTCATTGGAGATGAAATTTTCCATGAACCATGTATGCCTCAAAATGCCTTTAGGCATTACAACGAATATTATTAATAATAAAATATCAGACATGCCAGTTGGATTTTTGCTTGTAAATAAATAAAATTTAGGTGTCACAATAATACTTTATTCTGATTAAACACATAGTATAGTGAAAAAAATGGGATAAATCCAGTATAATGCTTGAGAATATAAGTAGTGTTTGTTAAATACACTACCAAAGAATTTCAAGTATTGAAAAAGAACAAGTACAAGCTAATAAACATGTTCAAGAGTGACTAGTTGCTTCTGATGCCTTGATTTCTGGTTTCAGAGTGGTAGCCGTGTTAGTCTGTGTCAGCAAAAAGAACGAGGAGTACTTGTGGCACCTTAGAGACTAACAAATTTATTTGAGCATAAGCTTTCATGGGCTAAAACCCACTTCATCGGATGCATCCAGTGGAAAATACAGGAGGAAGATATATATATACACAGAGAACTTGAAAAAGTGGGTGTTGGTATACCAACTATAATGAGAGGTAATAAATTAAGGTGGGCTATTATCAGCAGGAGAAAAAAAACTTTTGTAGTGATAATCAGGATGGCCCATTTCCAACAGTTGACAAGAAGGTGAGAGTAACATTAGGGGGAAAAATTAGCATGGGGAAATAGTTTTTACTTTTTGTAATGACCCATCCACTCCCAGTCTTTATTCAAGCCTAATTTAATGGTGTCCACTTTGCAAATTAATTCCAATTCTGCAGTTTCGTGTTGGAGTCTGTTTTTGAAGTTTTTTTGTTGGAGTATGGCGACTTTGAGGTCTGTAATTGCGTGACCAGGGAGGTTGAAGTGTTCTCCGACTGGTTTCTGAATTTTATAATTCTTGACATCTGATTTGTGTCCATTTATTCTTTTGCGTAGAGACTGTCCGGTTTGGCCAATGTACATGGCAGAGGGGCATTGCTGGTAGATGATGGCATATATCACATTGGTAGATGTGCAGGTGAACGAGCCTCTGATAGTGTACTCCACAAGTACTCCTCGTTCGTTTTGCTTGATTTCTGGGTATCCTTAAAGGGCCCTCCTACTCAGAAGGCTCTACATGCAAAATTACTAGTCACTTCTGAAAATTTAGGCTGTTAATTATACTATATACTTACCTCTTTTGGACTACCATGTAAACTGAACATTATAGACCCAACTTTTCAAGAATGCATCTACTTTAGAATGTGTAAATCTTGAACTTTTTGGGCTGATACATGGTAATTATTCTCACTAAGGTCCTGATCAATCAAATTGATCTATGTGGGAAGACCCTTGTGCCTGCGTGGGTCACTCCTGAGTCACCGCAGTTCTGCCTGGGTGCTAGGGACCACTTGCCTGGACCCACCTACAGGATCAAGGCCTAACCATTCAGTATATGCTCTATCATAAACCAAGACAAGTAGGAACTTACCTTCTGAGTATCAATGTCTTGTCTAATTGTTCCCATTTCTTTACTTATTTTTTCTTTCTGTTTCTCACAATCAGCTAGTTGAGTTTTTACTTCATCAAGTTCAGACTCTTTTTGCTATACAGAAAGGAAATTTTGTTAGTTTAACAAAAAATAAAGTTTGAATATTTTTATTCTCTTTATTATAAAATTACCTTTTTATAGTCTTCTTTTCCTCCCTGAACATATTTCTCAATTTCTTTCACATAGTCATGGATATTTTTAACTTTCTCTTTGATCTCATTTATCTGTGGGGAAAAATATCTAATGTAATATAGATTTATGTCAAAAAAATATATATACTTCACAGAACTGCATAAACTTTAAGTACAGAACATTTTCAAAGTGCAGATCATTATCATAGCTAAAGCTTACTTACCTGTGAAACCATTTAGTTTTTAAAAGCCAGGTATAATCCAGTTTATCTCACATTACCATACTTTTCAAAACACATTTAAATGTTATATTTTTTAGCAGATAGATGCATAATTATTTTTAGTGACTGTTGTTACACAGAGCTTTTTCCCCCAAACAAGGCTATTTATATTACTACATTTTACTGATTTTTAATTAATTGTTGTCAGAATTGTAAAGTAGCCAGGTGCTTTGGCAATGAGTACCAATATAAATTCTAAACAATCTCACACATCTAATAGTTTGCTTCACATTAATCTTCTACTATGTAAATCCACGACAATTCTCAACAAGGGAAACTTCCTTATGACAAAGGCCCTGCACCTCTGTCTAAAAAGTGTATCATTTTAATTGACTGAATTTCTACTATCCCAACCTAAGCAAAATACATTTTACTAACATGTGATAAGTAGTCTAACCTTCTCTTGTGTTACTTTGTTACTTGTGTTCTTTTTGTTGATTAGATCTACTCTCTCCCGCTGAAGTTTTTCTAAAGTTGCTTCCAAAGGAAATAGCTGATCCTTCGCCTCCTAGGGGAAAAAAAAAGCCAAGTTGCCTAATTTCCATTAGAAATCCATCCTTATCTTCTCAGTGCCTTAGAGATTGTTTCCTGTTATTGCTTGTAAAATTGTGAAAAAAACACATGCATGCATGGGAACACACCTGGTTTTTCTGTGATCTGGAATGTTTTTTAAGGAAGTATGTTTATTTTTTCAGTGTTAATGAAATTGTGAATATGCAGATAAAGCAAGTGCAATAGGTCGCCAAATTTATACGGTGGCAAAATAAACAGGAGGAATTAAAAAATAAATCTTAATTTCCATGATAACTGATAATGTTAAAATAGGACAAAGTTAATCCTAGTGTACCCCAGTTAAATTCAATATTTAACAGTATTTCCACAAAAGTAAAGAAACTACTATTGGATTTTCTTACTTTGATCTCTCTGTATAAAGACTGAACCCCAGTGGACAATTCCACAGTCTGATCCTCCAGTTGTTGTCGACGCTGCATATTACTGGAAATTTGTAGCTTCTCTGCTTTAAGTTCATTCACTGTACTCTTTAGCTGCTGGATCTGAGTCTGCTGGTCCTGTTTAAGTTTTTGATTTAACTCAATTTTACCAGTAACTGCAGAAAAATAAATAACCCCCCCCCCACATTTAATCAAATTAATTACATTAACCAAAACCTTTTACTCTGCACTAACTGAAATCTTACTCTTAGTATCAGATGATGGATCATAATATACAAAACATTCCAATGAAAAATGAGAAGCAGTATGCCTGAAATAAGATTTCATTAAAAGATATTAAATAATCAACTATTGCTTTAAAAAATTAAAAATATAAATAAGCATATACTTTAAAATAGAAACTTTCATAAAAGAAGTTTTAAAAAGTTACTTTCAATATTCAAAATGCACAGAGGCTAGGAAACTACCAGTTTACTTGTATGATTTACCTGTATCCCACAGGTGTTTTTTTTCTTGTTTTTCCTGGCTTACTTGTATAAGAGTTCGATCTAAGTCTACCCCTTGCAGCTTATTGGCCTGCTGGGCAATTTTTCGTTCAACATCCCTTAGATCAGTCTGAAAATAACAGGAAAAAACGTTAAAATTTTTGTACTGTTGATTGCTGTATTTAATAACTTTAAGAAAACAATCTTGCACTTACCCTACTTCAAATTCAGAGCAGCTTATACTAAAAAATGTGTTTTAATCTAAAACGAACTATTTATTTTTAAAACAAATGCACAAATGGATGAGGTTATTTGAAATTGAGTTTATACTATAGACAAATTTTGCCAATTCAGAACTTCAGATGTGCATGGGAAAACAGCATTCACACAACGGTTTCTATCTGAAAAATTCAGGTGTGCAAAATTGATGATGTAATTTTGTAGTCCATGTTATTAAATTAGGCACAATTGTAAAAGCTTACACTTAAGGTCCGTTGAAACAAAGGAAGGAAAAATGTAGCCAGAGTAATAAATATATAATGATGCATTCAGAACTAAGGGAATTTTAAATCAGTATGATCAACATGACTGACTTCAAATCATACAGGGTGCAGAAATATATACTTTATTTCCTGCCCATTTGACACCTTTAAACACTGTGCCATGGTCTGACACAGCTGAAACTATGTCAGCTATTGTTTTGTTTTTAAAAAAAAAATCATCAGTCAGAATTAGGAACATTCTTGAATTTATCTTCTCTTATTCAGTGCTGCATGAATATTTTCACTTAATTATGGGGCAAATGCTGCCCCCACACGTATGTGGATGGTGCTGTAGCAAATGGGCACATTTGGAGAGGCACATAGTATGAAGCCCAGATGCAGGAAGAGTTGGAATAGAGTGGCAGAAGGTTAGGGCTGTAAAGGACAGTTCAGTCACTAATTAGGAGTAGCTTCCAAAGTGATTGTGTTCTCATTTGAAGGCCTGGAGAACATAGGAAAAAAATCTCTCCCCTACTTCCACCATGGTGTTCTACAAAACCCAATGATGCTTGTGAATTGTTTGTAAAGCACTTTAGGATCCTCTGAAATTAAGGGCACTATACAAGTATATATTATTATTATCACCCATAACCACTTGTGATAATTTTGGTATTCTTTTTTTAAAATCCTCTTTTTCCTCTATTGAGATCCTTCAACATTTCGAGGCACTGTGATGGACTGCATACCAAGGTAGCACTAATGGAGTGTTATTTTATTCATTAATAAGTCTAGTAAACTTACCTGGTACCTTTCCATAAGTGTTATATCTTGTAAACATGCTTTGGCACTTTCCTCCTCAGGCATAACTGTACCTAAGAGAGTTTCCTGTTCTTCTACATCACTCTTTAGGCGCTGAATATCTCTGTTTACATTCTGTAGCTTGTTTCTTAAATCTGGTATGTCCTTTTCTTTAAGTTCAGCTATGGTCTGCCTTAATATAAAATATAAATCCATAATAACAATTGCCCATTTAAAGATAGTAGCTTAAGTTCAAAATAATGGGTAATTTGTGCTATGATTTAAAATTGGAGCAGATGGAACTATTTTACAGAAATTGTCAGTTACTGAAATCTGCCCATCTGGTCATCTCATTCATCAACCTATGGTAACAGATCCTATCCTTTCAGTCAGCTAAGATCAGTTCAAAGCCAAGAAAACTTATCAAAGCAATGTGCTCATACTAGTCTCAGATCTTACAGAAAACCACTATACAATACTACCACCTTGTGAAGGAAAAGCATAAAAAGTTTTTATATTGTGTACTTTTTTTTTTCTCTCTTACACACTAAGTCCCATGCAACCCTGAGCTAACCAGACTACTAGAAAACAGGCTCCCAAAACTTCTTGAGCCTGGAGACCCTTCATCTCTGCAAAATGCATGCGTTTTCCACCCCAACCCCAAATCTTGTTGTTACTGACATGAATGCTAAACTTTTTTTCAGTTTTGTTTTGGGGGAGTGGTGGGGAGAGAAGAAAAGGAGAGTAATTCAAAGTGCCTTGTGTGATACATTTTCCCCAGTTTAAAAGATGCAGACAATTTTGAAGCAAGGATAATTAATTTTTGTAGAGAGATCTGCAGGGATCCTTCTGGTGATTTTTTTTTTTTTAAACATTAACTGCTATCTGGTGCCATCTGGTAAATTTCAAAGACAACAACAATTAAACTGCTCCTTAGAAAGATCTAACGTCAAGGGATAAAATTCAATCCATGCAGGGACGGATTAGCAGTATACAGATACAAGGATGGATTCCAAAAAAGGCAGGAACGAACGAACGAACGAACACACACACACACACACTTGAACTTCAGAAATATAGAGAAGGTACTGTGGACCCACTAGGAAGTCCCTGAAGATCCCAAGTTCAGAGCTTCTGCTCCAGAAGGTCTGAATTCACACAACCTTCTCAGAAGCAGAAAGAGATTAATAAAAATAATTGATTTATATCACCTGTAACAAAATGTCTGTAAAATGGTGAGCTTGTTTCACAGTTTGTTTTTAGCAACATGGTCTCCGCTTCAGCAAACACATTTAACATGAAGTAGAATGAAGACATTTTAGTAACAGCATAAATAATTTCACCATTTTAATTATATAGATGTTAAAAAGTGAAGAAAAAAAAAAAGGAGGATTTTTTATACTGGACATGACCACTGAAGAAGCAACACTTAACCAATTCCTCTGCCTAGCCCTCAACAGAACTGTGAAAGTACTGGAATTGTCAAACATATAGTTTGTTTGACAAACATATAGTACAGTCTAAACTGAGTAGAGGACAAAGCTCTTAGTTATTATATATTGACGTAATGACACTTTCGAGGGCTAGTGTTTTGAGAGTTGAATTATCTACTTCCAAAATATTTTCCTCACGTTTATTCTTGTTCTTTGTAACACACAGAAACTATCATCATTTGGAATAATCTGATTCCTTTTAAAAGTGTGTAACAAGAGGCGTAGTATTCTCTGTGTGGTGCCTTACCTTATTGGTTTAAGCCCCATCATTTCATCACGCTTCTTTTCTCTTCTTTTAAGCTCAGACTCTGTTGACTTCAGTTTATCTGGAGCAAGACGTAACTTGGACTGCAGATCGCTAATTACATCTTCCAGTTCTGACTCTGTTTGAAAGACCCTCTGACAAACTGGGCAACATGACTGGTTCTCATCTGTCAGTTGTGTAATAAACTGTGAATAAACTGCTGTGGCTCCAGCAAGCATAGCTGTTTTTCAAAGAATAAATTAAAGTTTGTCAATTAAAGCAGTGAATAATCAAATCTGCAACAATAATTTGTTGCACTATAAAAGGAAACAAATTTGATACCTGTGAAATTAACAGAACAAGGGAATATTTTAGCTTAAATTGCTGTCTCTTAAATAAATGAATTGTGAAAGTGACTGTAATTTTCTTTGAATACTACCAGACTCTTCTGCTAACATTAGGCACAACGAGCCACATCTGTGGCCACGCTGGAGCTGCTCATTTGCACTGTTTGTATAGCTGGCAGATCCAGGTAGCGGAATATTCTCCCAGCTTTGACACAATCAAGGATCAGGACCTAAATATTTACTATGTCAAAGTAGTTACTAGTAAATTTATAAGAATTAAGTAATAAGGTAGCAAATTCATTGAGAGAATGAAAATATTTTCATGGCTGTTTACATGCAATATAGAAGTAAAAGAATAAAACTAAGGAAAAATGATTTTAATTTTATTCTTAAATATGGCACCTTCAGGTTGGGCCTTATATCAAATTTTATATTAACTATTGATCATCTCACAAGGACCCACTACTCCATATAACAGGCAGTATTACTGTCTTAAGATTTGGAATTTAAGTTTAAAAAGAGCTTTAGAAGAAAGTGAAGAAATACGTAAACTTACCTCGCTGCTTTGAAGTCTTTTCAATTTCATCCTGAAGTTTGTATAGATCACTATCAAAATCTTGGCTTCCACAAACATCAAAAAGTTTGTCTTCATAATTGGACAACTGCTCTTCTTTTTTTCTTAGCTCAATACTGATATGATTTTTATTTTGTTCTGCTGAAGCTAGTTCTTTGCTGAAACAGGAATGTGTGAATTCTTATATTAAAGAAGGGCACCAAAACAAGTTTATAAACCATTATAGCCCAGAAACTATTAGGTTAGTTTGAATCTCAAATTCACATTGGACAAATTTCTGTCAGTTCTGGCTGAAAAACTAATCTATAAGGAATACTTTCAATACTATAAGCATTGGATAACACTTTTTATTTGCTAATTTGAAGAATGGGATAATATGTTGCATTTCAAAAGTCTACCAGCCTGTTTGCCAGAAGCTGGGAATGGGCGACAGGGGATGGATCACTTGATGATTACCTGTTCTGTTCATTCCCTCTGGGGCACCTGGCATTGGCCATTGTCGGAAGACAGGATAATGGGCTAGATGGACCTTTGGTCTGACCCAGTAAGGCTATTCTTATGTTCTTATGCCAAGACATTATTTTTGTTTTCTAACTTATTCCTGGAGTCCATTTCTAAATTATATATCCATGGCCATAACTTCCTAGAAATGAAATCTGAATTTCATTTTTATTGTTGTTTACTCCACTTATATACTAACTAGAGCTGTCAAGCGATTAAAAAAATTAATCGCGATTAATCACACTGTTAAACAATAATAGAATACCATTTATTTAAATATTTTTGGACGTTTTCTACATTTTCAAATATATGATTTCAATTACAACACAGAATACAAAATGTACAGTGCTCACTTTATATTTATTTTTTATTACAAGTATTTGCACTGTAAAAAAGAATAAATAGTATTTTTCAATTCACCTAATACAAGTACTGTAGTGGAATCTCTTTATCATGAAGTTGAACTTACAAATGTAGAATTATGTACAAATAACCTGCATTCAAAAATAAAACAATGTACAGTTTTCATGCCTGCAAGTCCACTCAGTCCTACTTCAGCCAATCGCTCAGACAAGTTTGATTACTATTTGCTAGAGATAATGCTGCCCACTTCTTGTTTAAAATGTCACCTGAAAGTGAGAACAGGCGTTCACATGGCACCATTGTAGTTGGCGCCGCAAGATATTTACGTGCCAGATGTGCTAAAGATTCATATGTCCCTTCATGTTTCAACCACCATTCCAGAGGACATGCGTCCATGATGATGACAGGTTCTGCTTGAGAATTATCCAAAGCAGAGCGGACTGACGCATGATCATTTTCATCATCTGAGTCAGATGCCACCAGCCAAAGGTTGATTTTCTTTTTCGGTGGTTCAGGTTCTGTAGTTTCTGCATCTGAGTGTTGCTCTTTTATGTCTTCTGAAAGCATTCTCCATACCTCGTCCCTCTCAGATTTTGGACGGCACTTCAGATTCTTAAACCTTGGGTTGAGCACTGTAGCTATTTTTAGAAATCTCACACTGGTACCTTCTTTGCGTTTTGTCAAATATGCTGTGAAATATAAGTGTTCTTAAAATGAACGTGCTGGGTTATCATCCGAGACTGCTATAACATGAAATAGATGGCAGAATGCAGGTAAAACAGAACAGGAGACATACAATTCTCCCCCCAAGGAGTTCAGTCACAAATTTAGTTAATGCATTATTTTTTTAACGAGCATCATCAGCATGGAACCATGTCCTCTGGAATGGTGGTTGAAGCATGAAGGGACATATGAATCTTTAGCGCATCTGGCACATAAATATCTTGCGGCGCCAGCTACAATGGTGCCATGTGAACGCCTGTTCTCACTTTCAGGTGACATTTTAAACAAGAAGTGGGCAGCATTATCTCTTGCAAATTGTAACCAAACTTGTTTGTCTGAGCGATTGGCTGAAGTAGGATTGAGTGGACTTATAGCCTCTCAAGTTTTATACTGTTTTATTTTTGAATGCAGTTATTTTTGTACATAATTTTACATTTGTAAGTTCAACCTTCATGATAAAAAGATTGCACTACATTACTTGTATTAGGTGAATTGAAAAATACTATTTCTTTTGTTTTTTACAGTGCAAGTATTTGTAATAAAAATAAATATAAAGTAAGCACTGTACACATCATATTCTGTGTTGTAATTGAAATCAGTATATTTGAAAATGTAGAAAACATCCAAAAATATTTAATAAATTTCAATTGGTATTCTATTGTTTAATAGTATGATTAATTGCGATTAATTTTTTTAACCGTGATTAATTTTTTTGAGTTCATCCCGTGAGTTAACTGCGATTAATTGACAGCCCTAATACTAACCCGTTTTCTGAAAATATTTTGAGCTGTCTTTTGGCTTAAGTATCCTTGTGAAAGGGGGCTAAGTTACATAAGCAAAAATATATTTGTTAGGAGTTCTAAAATTACACCGCTTCCTAACAGTTATAAGCAAAGTCTATTACAGAAGGTACCTGGTACGTGGATATTTCCAATATAAAAAAATCAGACCTATATTATTGAATAAAACATTATTCTACAACCGTAAGGGGAAGAAACCCAAATCAAATTGTTATTCTTTAAGAAAAGTATATTTCTTGACAGATCATTATATTTCATGTTTCTGAATCTTGCAGTATCATTGAGTCCCAAATCTTGTAACCAGATCCATATGGAGTCTCATGAACTTCAACTGGATTCTGCACAGCTATAAGGGGTCTGCCAATATGTATCCCACTGCAGGACTGGGGCCTCAATAATTTTACAAACAGAAATTATGGGCTTGATATAGAGATTTCTGGGTGAGATTTTTTAGCCTGTGTTATGCAGAAGGTCAGACTAGATTAGCGTAACAGTCCCTTCTGACCTTAAATATGCATTAATTTTAAGATGCAACAATAAACAACAATAATAAAAAATCAAACAAGACATAACTGTAGTAAGGGAACAGAAACAATGGATTAAACTCTCCAACTTCAAAATGAACTAACTTCAGAAATTAATTCTGAAGCCAGAATCGAGCAAATGAATACTTACTTAAGTTGGGCAAGCTTGTCTCTTGTCTGATTAATCTCTCTAGTTTTAGCATGAAGCCAATCCTCGAGCTGTTTTTTGTTTGGAAAATATCCCAGCAATAAGGTCAATTCATCAGTATGTCTAGATTTTATTTTTCTGATCTGCTCCTCTTTGTCCACCTGGGGGAACAAAATACTCTTAAAATATACTTTTCTATATTCACAAACTGTTATTTTATTGTGTACTTATAAAGTTAAATCTTTTTTCAAAGGCACAAAGAATTTTTTATGCAATTAATGATGTAAGATTCTGAGAAATAACTGCTCCTCATAAAGCCTCAATGAAAGATATTAACTTCATGTAAATTTCTTAACAAGAAGATACTAGGAAAATAAAAAGGAATACGCTACTTTGTCTTTCCTCAACATATCCATTTGGGTGATTGTCTTGGTATGCAAGTTTAGCTGTTCCATCTCCTGATCCAATTTCTGAAGAACCTTGTCCAGGTTTGCTTTCTCATTCTGAAGTTTTTGTACCTCCAATTCAAGAGCTTCCACATTGCTGTTCTTCTCAGCCTTATCTAGTTCACGTTCCTAAACAGAAAAATAAAATCAACCAAAGATTTATTTTTAAAATGTGATTTATAATTATGCCAATTAGAGAATAAGACTAATGAAGTCAGACTGATAATGAGACAGCAATATAACTCTGATGGATAAAGGAATGACAATTACATGATCTGAAAGGACTCCATACAGAAGGATGAAGACTGTGAAATGGGGCTGTTAACAAGGGATGTAAAACAAAGAAAAGAGGACATGGATGTTAAGACTCCAACAAGGTTGCACAGCCTCCCCAACTGCTCATCTACTACCCTGATGGGTGCTAATATAAGAGAAGACAAATGAGTTTTCATTCCCCTGTTAAGGTGCTAGATAGATAGAACATGGCTTCAATGTGCCTCATCCACATCCTGTTTGCTCTTTGGCATCCATTGAATGATAAACTATACTTAAGAGTCTTCCTTAAGGCAGGGATGGGCAAACTTTTTGGGCCGAGGGCCACATCTGGGTGAGGAAATTGCATGCAGGGCCAGGGCAGGGGGTTGGGGTGTGGGAGGGAGTGCGGGGTGTGGGAGGGGGTGCGGTGTGCAGGAAGGGGCTCAGGGCAAGGGATTGGGGCAGAGGAGGGATGCGGGTGTATGGGGGGCTCAGGGAAGGGGGTTGGGGTGCAGGAGGGGTGCGGAGTGCGGGAGGGGGCTCAGGACAGGGGTGCAGGAGGGCTGTGGACTGCGAGAGAGGGATCAGGGCAGGGGGTTGGGGTGCAGGAGGGGTGTGGGGTGCAGCAGGGAGCTCAGGGCAGGGAGTTGGGGTGCAGGGCATATGAGGGGGCTCAGGGAAGGGGGTTGGGGTGCACAGGAGTGCGGGGTGCAGCAGGGGGCTCGGGTGCAGGAAGGGTGTGGCAGGGGGCTCAGGGCAGGGAGTTGGGGTGCAGGAGGGGTGCAGCAGGGGGCTCAGGGCAGGGGGTTCGAGTGCAGGAGGGGTGCGGCAGGGAGTTGGGGTGCGGGAGGGGTGTGAGGTGCAGGCAGGGGGCTTAGGGCAGGGAGTTAGGGGACGGGGTGCAGGAGGGATTCGGGCTCTGGGGTGGCAGCAGCACGCAGCGGGGCCAGGGCAGGCTGCCTGCCCTGTCCCTAGTCCCAAGCCACTCCAGGAAGCGCTGCAGCCCTGGGGGGGACGGGGGGAGGAGGGTGGCCGCGGTTCCCCATTCCCGGCCAATGGGAGCTGCAGGGGGCGGTACCTGGAGGCAAAGGCCCAGGGGCCGCAAGGACATCAGGCCGGCCGCTGCTGAGAGCGGCGTGGGGCCTGCGGCGCCACGGGGGGCAATCCCCTGGGCCGGGCTGGGCCGTAGTTTGCCCACCCCTGCCTTAAGGGAAAGACTATGTGGAGAAATTCCACGATGCATTAAATTCTTCAGCTATAAGCAAAGTATAAACATTTGGCTAAAAAGGCACAAGTAAGGAGGCAGCAATTAGACAACTTGCCCTTGAATGGGGATGGCTTGTTGTAAGTTTATAACTGAAAATCATGGCACCATGCTCATTTCAGTCATGATTTTTCTTGGTCCCCGATTCCAACAAGTAAAATATAGTTTACTCTCACAGAATATGATATAGGTTTCAGGGTTTTTTGGGATGGCAGGGGTGATCAGGTTTTTTCATTATGTCACTGCTGTCCGCATCTGCAATACTTGATGTGACCAAAAGCATCAAGACAACCGAATATGCTTTCTGTTGTGTATTTATTTAAATTATTCAAATATAAAATCTTACAGCCTTGATGAGTTCCTGATCCAGTTCCAGAATCCTGTCTGAAGACTCCTCCAACTGATTCAGTTCATATTTCACATTCTTCAGTTCAACCTGTTTCTTATTTTGAATGTCTGACTTCAGGTCAATGGTTTTTTCCAGTCCAGTTTTCTTATCTCTTATTTCATCTATCTGTTTTTGTTTCATTGTTTCTTTTTCTGCAAATTCTCTCTGGAAAAAAAAAACAAAAAACATCCAAAACAGTTACTAAGCAATTATCTACAGCTGAATTAATTTATACAGAGCCCCCTACAGACTTTTTTTTTTCTATAAGCAAATCACAATGACCATATTGACACCTGTCTAATGCAACATGCTGAAATATTTTGGAACAAATTTTCCACCAAAACGTTTTTCTGTTGGAAAATACCGAGTCGTTGAAATCAAATTATTTTGCAGGGAAGTGTTGATTTTGACAAATCTTTTGACAGAAACCAAGCAGGTTTCAACAAAAACTTGCCTGGTTTCTCGCCAGCTCATCTACCCACTTCCCTAGCTTGTCAGCAGTTCACCTGGCAGAGAGCTTGGGAGCTGGAGATGCCTTAATGCCTGAGGACCAAGCTTCCTAAGCTGGGCAGCCCAAGGAGCCATGTGTTTGGGGAGTCAGCCATCCTAGCAGAAGTCGGGCAGTCCTCTGAACAAACTGAAAAATTCCATTTAGATTCTCCTAATGTGGGATACTTCCCCCCCCCCCCCCCCCCAAAATTCAACATTTTTCATAGGCAAGGAGGATTTTTTCCAGCCAATTCTAGACATTCATGTTAAACAGAATTATTATTATTTGTATTACCATACTACCTAACGTAGGCATCGACTCCGTGGGTGCTCCAGGGCTGGAGCGCCCACAGGGAAAAAATGGTGGGTGTTGAGCACCCACCAACAGCCCCCCTATCAGCACCTGTCCTACCCCTCCATGCTCCTGCCTGCCGGCGGGCCCCACCAATCAGAGACTCCTCATCCCTCCGCATGTCTCCCATCCACTGCAATCAGCTGTTTTGTGGCATGCAGGAGGCTGCGGGGAGAGCGGGGAGCAGCGAGGATGCGGTGCGCTTGGGGGCGGAGAGAGATAGGGCGGGGGTGGAACAGGGGCGGGAAGAGGCGGGGCTGTGGCATTGATGGAAGGGATGGAGTGGGGGTGGGGCCTGGGGCACAGCCAGGGGTTGAGCACCTGCCAGCGCAATGAAAAGTCGGCGGCTGTGCTACCTAGGAGCCCCAGTCATGGGTCAGAACCCCACTGTGCTAGGCACAGTACAAACACAGAACAAAAAGATGGTGCCTTCCCCAGGGAACTTACAATCCAAGTATTAAATGCTTTTTCACTACATTAGAGCTTATGATAAGTTACACTATGCGTAATTTAAAAAAAACAACAACCCCCGAACAATATAAAATGTCCTTGCAAGGTCTTCCTGGCAGAAGCATCTTCTAATACCAAGCATATTCTAAAAACTGTTGACAACTGTGTGTATAATATTAGAATTGTGAGATAAGGAAGCACATAATGGTAATGTAGGTCCCTTGTGAACATTTCACTAGGAAATAAAGAACATAACTTCTGATGACTCTACTGCTGTCAAGTCACATGCATTATGAAAACAGATATTATGAGAATGCATTAAGCAAGGTGACGAAATCTTACCATTAACTGACTGGCAGTTTCCGCTTCTCTTTCTTGTCTCTCTTTCACAAGCTTGTGAAAACTGTTAATTTGCCTTTCATTAAAAGGTGTTCGTTCAAAACCATCTAATTCCAACAGTGCTGCTAAAGTCTGGATTAACGAATCCCTGGTTCTGATGTCCTGCTGGTGACGATCTGCTTGTAGCTGAAGACGACCTTCACAAATATGTTTGTACACACACGCACGCACACACACAAAAATAAGCTTTACACATTTAGAAGTGTATACATCAATAAGATATTATATTGTTTATATTTGATTATGTTCAAATCACTTGGAAGGGATGTTTCTACTCAATTTTTTAAAATCGCATGCATCAATAACTGAATTTTAGCAGTTTCTAGGAATAGCTGAAGAGACTCTTAAAAGGTCTTTTTTTTTTAAGAAATAAGTTTCATTTCTTATGTTACTAATGTCACTTTAGATTTATTAACACAAACAGTTTAGTTTACTTATCACTATTTATGCTGTTTACTTTTGAACTTCTCTTAGCATGGGCAATGAACATAGACTAATTAGGGCAACTTTTATTTTTAGTCAGGTCTGGGGTGCCCACATAGTTTTACACTAAAGGTGTGATGCTAAACTGGGCAACTTTGTGTATGGATGCTAAAATAATTTAAACATGACTTTTACCGGTTTAGCCTTCATTGGTAAATTTACAGAAGTTAGCTACAGAATACAACCAGGTTTAAATCAACACAAGTGTGCCCACACAGTGGGTTGCAACAGTTTACCTAAATTGATTTTTAAACTGATTTATGTTAAACCAATGTAACTTCAGTGTACAGTAACTCCTCACTTAAAGTCGTCCCAGTTAACTTTGTTCCTTGCTGATCAATTAGGGAACATGCTCATTTAAAGTTGTGCAATGCTCCCTTCTAACGTCTTTGGCAGCCGCCTGCTTTGTTCACTGCTTGCAGGAAGAGCAGCCTGTTGCAGCTAGCTGGTGGGGGCTTGGAACCAGGGTGGAATGGCAGCCCCCCATCAGCTCCCCTAAATTCCCTGTGCAGCAGCTGCCAGCAGACTAGCAATTGCAGCTATCCCTCCCCCCACTGCCATGTGCTGCTCCTGCCCTCTGCCTTGGAGCTGTTCCCTCAGCCTCCTGCTTGCTGTGGGGGAGTGGGGGGAGGGCAGGGGCTGTCAGGGTGTCCCCCTCCCCCCTGCTCCTACACCCTGCTTACCCCTTCTTCCCCATATAGAGCAGGGTGGGGACATGGACGGAGAGAGCGACAGAGAGAGCCTGGGGCAGCAGCTGCTGGTCTCAACTTCCTGATCCACTTAAAAAGACAATGCACTTAAGAGTGGATCAGCTTACTTAAAGGGGCAGTGTGCATTTCTCTCTCTCTCTTCCACACACAAAGTGTGTGTCTTTCTCTGTCGGCTATGCTGTCTCCCCTCCCTCGTGTTTGTGCTGCCTTGTGTGAGAGGCTACATTAACAGCAATGTGTTAACCCTTGAGGGCTCAGCCGAGTGCTAGTTCATCATTTAACACAGGGGTTCTCAAACTGGGGGTCGGGACCCCTCAGGAGGTATGAGCTTATTACATGGGGGCGTCGCGAGCTGTCAGCCTCCACCCCCAAACTCTGCTTTGCCTCCAGCATTTATAATGGTGATAAATATATAAAAAAGTATTTTTAATATATATGGGGGGGGAGGGGGGTCGCACTCAGAGGCTTGCTATGTGAAAGGGGTCACCAGTACGAAAGTTTGAGAACCACTGATTTAGCAGTAAGGTATTCCCTAGGAAATATCCCACCCTCTTACTTCACCACCTCAACCAATCATCATAGCTGTGAACAGTATTAAATTGTTTGTTTAAAACTTATAGAGTGTGTGTGTGTGTGTATAAAATATATAGTTTTTTGTCTGGTGAAAAAAATTTCCCTGGAACCTACCCCCCCCCTCCCATGGGGAAATTGGATTCGCTTAACATGTTAGGAATCACTAAAAAGGGGATAGAGAATAAGACTGAGAATATATTATTGCCCTTATATAAATCGATGGTACGCCCACATCTCGAATACTGCGTACAGATGTGGTCTCCTCATCTCAAAAAAGATATACTGGCACTAGAAAAGGTTCAGAAAAGGGCAACTAAAATGATTAGGGGTTTGGAACGGGTCTCATATGAAGAGAGATTAAAGAGGCTAGGACTCTTCAGCTTGGAAAAGAGGAAACTAAGGGGGGATATGATAGAGGTATATAAAATCATGAGTGATGTGGAGAAAGTGGATAAGGAAAAGTTATTTACTTATTCCCATAATACAAGAACTAGGGGTCACCAAATGAAATTAATAGGCAGCAGGTTTAAAACAAATACAAGGAAGTTCTTCTTCACGTAGCGCACAGTCAACTTGTGGAACTCCTTACCTGAGGAGGTTGTGAAGGCTAGGACTATAACAGCGTTTAAAAGAGAACTGGATAAATTCATGGTGGTTAAGTCCATTAATGGCTATTAGCCAGGATGGGTAAGGAATGGTGTCCCTAGCCTCTGTTTGTCAGAGGATGGAGATGGATGGCAGGAGAGAGATCACTTGATCATTGCCTGTTGGTCCATTCCCTCTGGGGCACCTGGCATTGGCCACTGTCAGTAGACAGGATACTGGGCTAGATGGACCTTTGGTCTGACCCGGTACGGCCGTTCTTATGTAACATCATTTCGCTTAAAGTCGCATTTTTCAGGAACATAACTACAACGTTAAGTGAGGAGTTACTGTACAAACAAGTCCTAAGAGGGAGAAAACTGACAAAACATCCAAAAAACAAACAAAAAACCCAACTCACTTCTGTTGGAAATTTGTTTTTACCCACTATTGTTTCAAGTAACGTATAAGATTTCTAGAACTGACAGACAGAGAAAAAAAAAGAAATTTTTTTTCTGTTTTTTTACTTTGTACATCTGACAGCACTTTGTCACTTTTGCCCCATGTAGTCAATAGGGCTGAACCTGTCAACTGAGCTCAGTCCGACTATCCTCATTTACTTGTGAGTGTTTGCAGGATTGACCCTTTATTCAGTTTCCCCAGTCTGTGTGGGTCTTTAACACAGCAGCAGGGGAGAACGCCTCCTCCCTCCCTTTTCCAATTTTTTAAAATAGGAAAATGTGATCGCTGTGATCCCAGGAAACTAGGATGGCTATCGTGTGCAGTATTCAAAACAACATTTAACTTTATTTTTTTGAAAGACTAGATTTCAAGTTTGATGTTATTTTTCTAAAATAAATAAAAATATTAACTGACTTTTAAAAAAATAATGAAAACACTTCTACAAACAGTCTTGTAAATTCCTTTTTGTAAAAAACATTAACATTGAATTTTGTCTCTAAACCAAGGGTTCTCAAACTGGGGTCGTGACTCCTCAGGGGATCACAAAGTTATAACATGAGGGGGGAGTCATGAGCTGGCAGCATCCACCCCGAAGCCCCACTTCACCTCCAGCATTTATAATAGTGTTAAATGTAAAAAGAGACTTGCTGCGTGAAAGGGGTCACCAATACAAAAGTTTGAGAACCACTGGTCTAAACTACCTGACAATGCCCCTTTTAAGGTCTATCGGCATTGCCATTATTCCCACATTTTGCAACATTTTATCATTCCCCTATTTTAGGCCCCATTTGTAGACTTCAACAAGACCTACATTTGGACTCCATGAAGGCAGAAGAGTTTTCACTAGTAAATATTAACAGCAGATCACAGCTTTTACTTGCTTTGCAATGAAACAAGGCATTGGAGTTCTCAGTCTGTATTTTGTACAGATTTAAAAAAAAAATCTAAAAGCAAAATGTTTTTCTTTGATCAATTCAACAAAAAGGCATTTATTCTAATGTAGTGATTCTAGTTGGCAGGGCAAAAGAATGCAGTGGCAGATCAGCAGGAGATAAGATGCCACCAATATTTAAAATTATTTTTTACTTTTCTAAGTGCCTATTTTGTGGCCTTAATCATTCAGCCAATTCAAATTACAGAATTCTAAAAATTGCACTAAAATTGCCAGCTCACATTTACTTTCTTATCTTTCTAAATCCACATAAAATTCAGAATATAGGTTTTAAAATTGTTTTCAGTGGAAAAGCAATAACCTCCCTCCATGTGTATTACATTAATTTTTCCTATTAAGGAATTTTGGTAGTTGTCTGAACCAAGAACACAGGAGCTAAGGAGCTAATTACCACAACACCAAGAAGGAATGTCCATCGCTTAAAGGTCATGCTCTTACTACCTGAGTAAACCTGTTCAATTTTATAATCTTTCCAAAAATCATTATTACCTATACTATTCCATATTGATATTATTATAACTGTACTTATGACAACAAACACTTTCTGTTTATAGATATTTTCATAAAACTTGTAATGTACGTATCTTGAAATAATTAATAAGCTATACAGAACAAGATGCATGGTATTTAGGGAATTTTAAAGAAATCACATGAAATACAACTTTCCTGAAGTCAACCCTTTGGGTACATATGGTGCACTCACTTCCCTCCCAACAATTTTCTTGGCTAAAATCCATTTACTAAAATTGGTGACAGATCTCAATTCCTCCAAACTGGAGGACTCATGCTAATGCAACCAGCTCACAGACCAAACATATGCTTTGTAAATTGTTAGACTGATGACTTCTTGGTGACCTAGAATAGAAATGCCAAAAGTGCCTCGTTTTCCGCAAAAAGTCCATAAATGAATGAGTGCACCAATGTCAACATTATTGGACAAAAGGGCAATTGTAGAATTGAAATCCCATGGAGAAGACTAGTGACCTTTTGGTTATCTCTGACAGTGAAGGTCAAAGTTCAAATATGAGACTTTGACCCCCTGTACAAGCAGCCAACTGAATAAGTATACCACATTTCAAGATTCTCATCCGGCTCAAACATGGAAATTGTGTCAATCATCCTTTTACAAGTGTCTATATTATATTCTATAATCATTTCTGCATTAATTTAAAAAAAAAAATCAGCCTATTATACCTTGTTCAACAAGCAATTCTGATTTCTCTCTGTTGAATCTCTGACACTCTTTGCTTGCTCTATCCAGCTCACGTTGACAGTCTGTTAATCTCCTTTCCTTCTCTTTTACTGTTCTCTGATGGTTCTGGTACATATCTCTTAGTTGGTCATCTGTTCCTTGAAAAACCTATGCAGTCAGAGTATACTGCAGCATTAAAAAGTTAGCTTTTTAAACTGATTTATAACAAAATACTTTGCCCATGCTTATAAACCATATAATGCATTTTCCAAAGGTTAAACACAGAATAAAATAAAAAAAGATAAAATATCATCCGATTTGTAATTTTTACCATAAGACCACTCAAACGGCAGTGGTAAAAGGTATTTTGGGTTAGCTTGAATAAACTTCTTATTGCAGGAGTTAAGCCACAAGAACTAAGTAAAATTATTTGGGTCCAATAAAGGGATTCCCCTTTTTCGTACTGATAAAACAATATGATACATACTTTTTGTGATACATGCTCCTGGACAAATTCTTTCTAGTTGTCAAAATAATTTCACATATTTAGCACACACATAATGAAAACCACTAACTTTTTTACTGGCTATTTTAAAGGGGAGAGAAAACAAGAAGATTTGTGATGTTAATGAGAAGAGATGTTCTTGTACTTGTAGGTCAAGTTTGGGTTGCTCTGCTGTCCACTGCCAGTTAATGCCATTTACGTATGGTCATGACAAGTCATTACTACTCTATAAAATCGCTGACTCCATTGTTCACCACACTGCGCAGTTCATTCTACTCCATAGATCTTGGAGGGAAAGGTAATAAGTTTTAATCCCCATCTCCCTACTAAATCAAAAAGAAATACATCTTCATGACATTGTATCCTACCAGCTATTTGTGATATTTAAACCATTTATTTTAGGGGCCATTTTGTTGATGGTGGCCACTCCTTAATACCTGTGGCTGTCTGGTTGCTCTTCACTGTGAGAGCCACAGCATACTGAAAATTCACTTTGTAGTGCCATTGTAAATTACTCAGAAATCATACATGCAGAATAATATTTATGGATATCTGTATTACTACCTAACTACAGTATACAACAACCTATTGCATCTTGCATGCTTGAAGACATCAACCAATGCTGGTGACTGATAATAAAAACAGAACTGATTAGGAAGGTCAGCCACACTTACCCACTTAATACACCTAGCAAACTGTATATTTTAAAATCACAGCCACCATCTTTCATAGTTTCTTTGCACTTTATTTTACTGAGTTTTTATAAACTTTGCCCCCGATCCAGAAAAAACACTTAAGAATGTGAGTAGTCCCACTGAACTGAATGGGACTGTTCATATTTTTAAGCGTTTTCCTGGATTGAGACTTTACTAGTGGGGGGATTTAAAAAAAATTTTTAATTACGTATGTATTTACTGAAGAATACTCCATTGAGTACATTAAAAACATTCACACCTTTCTGCATTCAGTTTTACAACAATTGTGGCCAAAAAAGCTTGGAAAATAAAACCAACAGAACAAAAATACACTGTTCTGGCTATGGGTACACAAGTTTTTTAAAATTTATGGTTCATTCTATAGTAAATGTATTATTCATTCTGTAATATATGATTGCTTCTGATTTTTTAGGATGAAGGATGGTGACACATTGAATTTAAAAAAGCAAACCTTCTCCATCTTCTGTTGCAAATCCTGGTTATCTTTTTCCATCTGCCTTTTCCTGCTGTCCAGAGCTTTAATCTCGTTGTCAAGTCTCACTACTTTTGCAAGATTCTGTTCAATTTCTGCGAGACGGTTCTGAAAAGGAAAGAATGCTTAAGTAAACTGGCTTCACTACAGTTTATGGATCTTATAATCAAATTTTCTATTTAAATATATTGCATTTTAAAAATGGGTCATTTCCAGCACCTACAAGTTCATAAGGCGTTTTAGACACTAACACAAGGGTTCTCAAATCTTTTCATACCATGCCCACATATTAATCAAGACACCACCTTGCGGATCACCTCCCTTTCCTGATTAAACAACATCCCTGCAGCAACTACAGTAATTACTTAAATGGAAAAGTAATATTAGCAAATTATTTGAAAGCTTATTCTTCAGAGAATTTCCCCCACCGTTGATGATATCCTGAGTGCAGATCATGCAGGTTTCAGACCAAACCTCAGTGCCTGTGATGAAGTGCTGGCACTCACCACCCACACTGGGAACTGCCTGCTCTGAAGGCCAAAGACAGGTTCAGTATTCCTAGACCTTACTGTTGCATATGACATGATCTGGTATACAGGCCTATTATACAAACTGTCACAGGTCCCACCGAAGCGGGTTGTCATGGCTGTTGAACTGTTGCTGAGAAGTTGCTAATTTCAAATTATGCTCCTAGAGGTCCCAAAACAATGTTTTACCTTATGGCTCAATTCTAACACAAACACTTTTCAATCTCTTCACAAATGACTTTCCCAATACCACTGCCAAGCATTTTATCTATGCCATGACATCTGTCTGGTAGTACAGTTTCCAGTCACCTAGAAGTGCTGAATGTTGACATGAAAGAGATGGCCTACTATTGTAAAAGATGGAGACTTAAACCTAGTACCAAAAAGATAGTTTCCAGCTCCTATCATCTATACCACATAAAAGCCAACAAACTGCTCAACAGCCTCCTGAATGGACAAAGGCTGGACCTTGACCCAAAGCCTGTATATCCAGCTGTTACACTGGGCTGTACATTGATTTTCAAGGAACACCTTACCAAAATGTTGCTGAAAATAAAGACAACAGACTGATCAGAAAATTAGCTGGTTCTACCTGGGAACCCAATGCACAAACACTACTCCTGGAGGGGCGCAGAATTCATAACTTCTGCTGATTTCTTGACTCCCCCGCAGAAAAATGGGGAAGCAAAAAAATCTGTGGGGAACACACATTCCTTCCGTGGCAGCCCAGGCGCGTCTGCTGGGAGCAGCCAGCAGAAGAGAGCAGATTACTGTGGAGGGGGAAGGACGGAGGCTGGTGTGCATGTGTTCGGGAGAGACGTTAAGGGGGTGGGGCTGGGTGCGTGCCTGCATGCGAACGAGTGAGAGAGACTCACTCTGTCCCTCTCGCTCACTGTTGCTGCGTCCCGGGCTTGGAGGCGTAGGGCTGTGTGAAGCAGGCTCTGTCCCTGAGGCAGAGCATAAATGTAACAACTAAGGGCTGGTCTACTGGCCAGAGAGGCATAACGGGGTAAGATTACAGCTCATGATCTATTTTACTTATCCATTTAAAAAAAAAAAGCAGGACAATGGTTAGCAAAACTGTATGGACTTTCATGTGTGAAAGTGAGCAATTTAAAGCGACATTCTACTTTACAGAACATCAAAATAAAAGTAATGTAATTTAAATGAAAATTCTGGATTACAACTGGAATGCAAGGTATTGATTACCAAGTATTTGTAACTTTCATGAGCTTAGGAAACACTGAACAGTTATTGTGATTTTTTTCTGTATGGTAGTTTAAATAAATTACCAAAATAAGTGAAACTGGTGTAATTATATTGCATTATTTTGACAAATAAAATATGCAGAACTGTACATTTTTGGTACAGAATTCCCCCAGAAGTAAAACACTCAGAAACCCTGGGCTTACCTTGTGCTATTCTGTAACACAGTATTGCTCCCTGGTGTGTCTCATCTCACTTCACACAGGACTACAAGACACTCAGCTGAATGAAACCATGCATATAACAAGCACCATAAGACAACATTGTCCTCCTAACATCAGGCAACAAGTAGCCTTGCAGAATCTGCTCCCTAAGGTGCAAGACATGCCATATCTACCCATTTAAAGATTTGTTTAATCCACCGAGCCACCATCTCAGCTCCTGGCACCCTGCTTGGACAATTCCCCTAAGGATCCTCAATATCACATCCAGGTGGCATACTAGGGGGTAAGAACAAGCTTCAAACATAGCCAATGACTATCTTATGACACATCCAACAGACCAGCCATCTGGTTTTGACCTTCTACACCATCTTTGGATAAAGCTCAATCACTTTAGATGTGGAGTGATCAGATGTGCTGCTAATGACGATAAGTAAGGCTTCTGTAACTCCCTCCTTTGCTTCTGTGGCCAGTTAGAATATTTAGGCCACATACTTACAGGCTACACCCATCGGCAAGGGATACTTGGTTCCCTCATGGATTTACATAAGAAAGTAATGACCTTCCCTCAGCTACTGAATGGTTAAGGTGCTTAGACAAACACACTTGACTTGACTGTCTATGTAGAATCAACACAATATATAAACAATGTATTTTAACTTATTTTAAAGATAGCTAGCACTCAGTTCTCTGCATATTGTGGTTAAAAACTTCTGCACTAGGGTATCCCAGGAAAACATGCACAGTACTACTAATGGAAGAGTTACAGAGACAAGAATTGCTATCATTTATCTATATTGGTTGTAGCTCTGGAATGTGTCATGGCATCATGGTAAATATAGGCTCAAGGTATTATTTACTTAGAGGCAGGGAGAGGGTTTTGTATAGATGCTTTTCTCCACTTTGCTGACAATATATTCAAGTATTAATATATTATCTGAGGGGAAGGTAATAGATAAGAAAATATGCCACTCTGTGAAACTAAGCAGGTTGTATAATCAATCTTCCAAAATCAGCTGTTGAATAAATGCTGAAAATTGCATTTTCCCAAAAGTTTTCTAATTAAACCAGACAGCTTAAGAGACGAAAGATACATGTGGCTTTCAAGATTTGGCCTGAAAATCCCCAATTGGAGGTAAATTAATTTAAATATCAGAAAAAATAAATTGGTCCAAGATGGTGTAAAGATAAGATAATTTCCACCACATCTTTGAATATAAATTCTGCTCATACAATTTCGTTATTTGTCATGATGAAAATGGCCTTTAAATTCTGCTCTGAATTTTATGGTTAAATGAAAAAAAACAAAAATCCCCCTGATAATACAACATTAAACTGGAGAGATTTTAATCGCACAAAAGTCAGGAAATTCCCATAGCAAGCAACCTTTACTCTCCCTCTCCTAGTGAATATGTACAGTATTACAATAAAATTTTGAATTACATGATCATACAAACAAAATTACCTTTAGAGGATCAAGTTGATTCTCAATAGATTTTACATTTTCCTTAGAAGCAGCCAGTTGAGCTTCCCTATTACTAAGATGATCTTGAATTTCACGTGCTTTTTCTTTATTCTGTTTTAGATATTTCAGTTCCGTCTGACACTCTTTTACCCGCAAGCTTTGCTTCTGACGTACCTGACGAAGAGTTTCCAATGCTTTAATATACCTTCCAAAAAGAAAACCATGTGTAAATTTCAAATTCTATTGGCACATGCAGCTTTATGAATGAACATTTTTAGTGAGCATTTAAACAATTATAATTAAATGGAAGGAGTACTTTACTGTAATTATGTTAGGTATGGAAAGAAATAAACCTTGTTGCTGAGAAGATCTCATCAAATTTTTGTTTCAGGGCCCTTCCCTCACTTAAGGGCCAGTTGGAATCTTCTTGATGACAGAAAATGACATTGTTAATCACAGATTTGGAAACACCAAGGGCGCTGATCATCTCTCGGTCAATTTCTGCACACTTGGAACTGAGACTGACCTTTTCCCCATGCCTGTGTACATAGATTAAGAAAATGCATAACAATAAGATGACTATTGGTTGCTGTACAGTTATTTTTTTCTAAAATAAGTAACATTCTGTATAATTCCAACATTCTAACTCAACCTGTTTTGATGCTAAGTCACAAATTATTATTTTTACAATGGTAAATGTTTTTTGCCCCTCATTCTTCTCTCACTCCTCTTCCACTTTTAACTCTGAATACCTCATTTCCAACTAAATGGATTTTGATACAGCACTCCTCTGATTTCAAGCCATCTTTCTGTAACTTAATGTCATGTTAGCCATGTATATAGTACCAATTTGCTAACTATGATTGCATAGCCAGCAGAGGGAGCAAAAATCATAGTGATCAGTGCAAAACAAATGCTCTTTTTAAAAAAAAGTCAGAGAGGAGAGTCAAATAAACAGATAGATACTTGGAATGAGTTGCAATGGGACTATTTCCCCACCAAATTACTTTGACTTTTTCAGTGCCAACAGGACAGAAAGTGAATGCATAAACACCACCATCAGAACTAAACTATCCCTGAATGACTTAGGTGCCTATGTCCACAGAAAACCAATGAGACTCTGGCCATTAAATCTAGGGATTTCTTGTAACATATAAAACAAATAGACAATGCAGTGGGACTACATGTAACTTTTTGTTAGACTTAATTTAATTTGAAAGAGTAGGTAGAGGTTTGAATGAATAAATTATCCACTTATCTCTTTTCTTACATGAAAAGATACGGACAAAACAAATGGACGCTCAAACTAAGAGGCAATATTTAAAAACATACAACTTACTTTGTTCTGGTAATGATACCTTCAAGAGTTTTAAATTCTGTTTTCTTGCCTTTCTGAGTACAAACCATGGATCGCTGGACAGCTATAAGCTCTCCAGTAACATCACGAAACTGCAGTCGAATCTGAGCTCTGACATCTGTTTCATTAGCAACCTTTGGCAGGAAAAAAAATATGAAAACTTATTTAACAAAGAAAACTTTTGTGGTCATCCAAACATATGTTCCAAAGCCATAAGTGAAATCTTGGCTCCACTGAAATCAATAGGAGTTTTGCCATTGACTTCAATGAGGCCAGAATCTCACCCAAAATCTTTTTTTGGCCTAGAGGTTATTATCCAGGATTCTTATGCATACCTCGCACTTTGGCTATCCCCCACACCCATCTGATAAATGATTATCATCAGAGAGCCTTCCCTCAAGTAAACAGAACAGAAAAATAACCTCCTCAAAGTCTGACACCAAACATTCATTTCTGTCAATGGGACTACTCACAGTGTGCAAATCATTGTAGGATCCGGGCCTAAATCATGCAGAGAGCAGACCTCTATACTGTAGGTTAATTCATATGCAACATGTCCACATTTTATTCCCATAAAATCTTAGTTATTTAGTGTATCAGTAACTGGGAAGGAATAGTCCATGTTCAAAACATTTCAGTTAAAACTATCAATTTACCAATACTGACTAAGAAAATACCAAATACCAAACAGCTATTTGACAGACTTTTTGTACCAAATGACAATATAAAAAGTGATCAGGTCACATGTTACTTATTCTTGTATAAGTATTTCTGGCAACTAAAACTTATAAAACATATAGCCAGAGAATAATGAAACAGATATTTTCACACTGAAACTAAATACAGTTGCTAAAATAAATTAGGCTTTTTTTTTTTTTTTGAAAGATTTAAACAATTTAGCATCTCAGATACTGTACATAAAGTAAAATTAAATGGTAAATTAATCTTTCATAAAGTTAAATTAAAAGGTAAACTTAACTACAAAATAATCTAGTTTGTAATGTTACAATTGTGAGAAAAAAGACAACCAAGAAATTTAAGGTTGACAACTCACTTCTTGTAATTTCTCCCTCCCAACTTCAATCCTTGCTTTTGTATTACATTAAAATGGGTGATTTAAATAATTAACTTTTATTGGACTCCCCCCATTTCTGGCACACTCCAGTGTTCATTAAATATTTTGTCATATCAACTACCAGTTAGACATAGTAGCTAGCCATCATGACTCGTACCTTTGGATCATGAACAAATGAGTGTCCTTTGGTTCCTGGAGGGAAATCTCCAGTGGAAATATATTTAAGACATTCAATGATAGTCTACAGAAATGGAAATAAATAGGTATCAGTAATATCAATTTAGAGCAAGTAAAAAGATGGACTAAAGAGGGAAGAGAGTAACAGTCTGTAAATACCTGAGAACCAAGAAAGGAGAGACATAATGGGATGAAATCAAGATAAGTGTTCTTTCTGAGTATTGGGGAAAGCTTCATGACAATAGCTCTACTTAGCTTGTGGAATAGTCCCTCAAGTGGAGATAGTCCAATCAATAGCAGATGAAAATTAGATTTGACAAAACACTAGTACATGTAGAATATGGCATAATTCTGCATTGGCAAGGAGATCGATTAGATGATCTAATGTAGTGTTTCTCAACCTTTTGGATACCAGGGACTGACTTGCTGCCTTCCTAAACTGTGTCAGGGAGATCTCAGGGACTGGCACCAGTCCACAGACTGGTCATTGAGAAACACTAAACAGATCTTTCTCATCTCTAACTTCTATGGCTCTAATACCTAGTGCATAAACAGGTATTTGTAAAACAACTAAGGATCTGATCTTGCAAGGAGCACCATGCAGGCAGAATCCTGGGCCTACGCAGAGCTCGTTGCAGAATGCAAGCCTGAAAGTGGAGCACAAATTATGCAAGTGTCACAAAATGCAAACTGTTTAAGGTTTTATAATTTCATTAATTATAAATTCATATAAACGATCACTCATTTGTATGAGTTTGTAATTATTTATAATGACATGAAGCCTGTTTGCACTGTACAAAAGTCTTACCGTTTTTCCTGCACCATTTGGCCCCACCAAAATGGTTAAAGGACTAAAGAAAGTGATAACTTGTTTGTCTTTGTCCTCTACCCCAAAACTCCTGACTCCAAGGATGCTCATCTTATCAATCTTAGACATTTCTGCAGGATATTTTTCTTCTTTTCTGAATCTCAAAAATTAATTTTCAAAATCCTACAAAATAAACAGTTAAATTTAGTGATGATTTAGGTAACAAACATTATCCCATTTCTCCCCAAAAATCTTGTACTATCAAAAAAAAGTATGTAGTGTGTAATTTAAGAAAGCAGAGCAAAGATTCTTTGATTATGGTGTGGATTATAGACACTCTTTTAAATTATTTTGTAATGAAAATCTTATTTTTGGTTTAGATATTTTCTCTTTTACAGTGAAAAGCCAACCAAAATATAGAATGGTAAATTAAGAAATTTACCACTTTTTACTTATTCCCCATTACAACTAAACAACTAAGGTCAGCCTAAAAATGTCTAACATTTCCTGAGTGTTTAGTAAAAGAAATATCTTGAATTAACTATAGTAAAAACTATAACTGAATTTTATGAGCTTTTGCTCAAAAGGTGTCAATAAGAAAAAGTTATAGAAATTAACACTTTTTCTTGAAAAATTTCAAAATTTGGTGTTGCACTACAAACACAGTATCAAAACTCAAGCACATATGGACTGGCTTTCACGTTGTTCTACAGTAATCTCCTTCCCCAACACCCCTCCCCACAATCTAACATTTTAATTCACATGAGGTCCCAGTGCTATGAGATATTTTTGTCTTTGCTAGATTTACAGGCCTAGACCTACAATGCTACAATCATGCAGGTTGGCCCTGGCAGCCACATGGAGTTCACTGAAATCAGTGGAACTGAAATCAGTGGAGATGAAATCAAGGTCATCAGCCCATATAAAGCTGTTACAAGATTGTGGGGCATAGTATTTAGGGGCAGGAGGTTTCTTACCTATCAATATTTGTCAATATGATTTATTTACAATTTAAGAAAAATAAACACAAGAGCGGACATCCCCAAGGCAACAATCCAGCGATGGAGAGAGAGTAAAGGGATTATTGATAATGAACACAGAGAAAGGAATTGCTGGATGAAACCAAGATGGGCATTTTAGTTGTTTGGCTGTTATTTCATTAGGTGAGGCATGGAGCAATTTGCCCTGTGCATCATTCCCTGTCAGTGATCACTGCAGCATGGTATTTTTTGAGAATGAAAGGTTATTTCCCATGACAGGCAATTTACTGCTGCAACAGATGGGGAGTAGAAAAAAGACATTTCTCAGCAATAACAGATCACACCTGATTCCACAGATTATTTATTATTATTATTCAATTCCAGAGATTATTATCTATACTACAGTAGCTCCTAGAAACCCCAAATAAGATCAGGGCTTCATTGTGCTAGGCACTGAAAAAAACACATAGCGAGAAACAGTTTTTGCTGCAAACAGTTTTCAATCTAGACAAGATAGACCAAATATGAGGTGAAACTGCTCCACAGAAAAGTGAAGTGACTTGCCCAAGATCACAGTATAGTACAGGACAATGGTTGAATCATACACAGGACACAAGTTTCCTGAATCTCAGTCCAGTGCCCTATCCACAACACGGTAGGCAACCTATGGCACACGTGCCGAAGGCGGCATGTGAGATGATTTTCAGCGGCACTCATACTGCCCACGTCCTGGCCACCGGTCTGGGGGGCTCTGCATTTTATTTTAAATGAAGCTTCTTAAACGTTTTGCAACCTTATTTACTTTACATACAACAATAGTTTAGTTATATATTACAGACTTATAGAAAGAGACCTTCTAAAAAGGTTAAAATGTATTACTGGCACGCAAAACCTTAAATTAGAGTGAATAAATGAAGACTCGGCACACCATTTCTGAAAGGTTGATGACCCCTGCACTAGAACATTCTAGTACGTTACTCTGGTGGGAGTGGGCACAGGAAATTTCCTGGAAAGAGCAGGACACCAAATAGTAGTGGGCTAGGGGAATTTCCCTAAAATGGCACATTTCCACGGTGGGGGTGGAAATTTTCCAGCCATAGCAGATTAGGACACTGGCTGTGGGTGCAGGCTAGTTTGCCAAGATGGCAGATTAGCAGGGTGAGTGGGGGCATTAGGCATTTTCTAGAGAGAGCAGGTTATGCGGGAGCACAATGCATTTTCCAGACATGGCAGATTATCATGATAAGAGTTGGTATGTGGTATTTGCTACTGATGGCAAGATGGGGAGGGGTGGGCACAGAGAATTTTCCAGGGATGGCAGGTTAGTGGGTGGGGTAATTTCCAGGGATGCCAAGTTACCAAGGTGGGGGTGGGCAGGGGGCATCTTCTAGGGATGGTGTGTGGGGAGCATAGTGGTGGGCACAGGACATTTTCCAAGGACGGTGGGTTGGGTGCAAGGGCACAAGGCATTTCTGGAGATGGCGGGTTAGGGGGTGGGCATGGGGCATTTCTGGGGTGGCAGTTTAGGGGGTAGGTATGGGGCATTTCTGGGGGTGGCGGGTGGGTACGCAGCATTTCCAGAGATGATGGAGTCTGGGGCTGGGCACGGGGCATTTCTGGGGGTGGCAGGTTGGGGTGGGCACAGGGCATTTCTCAGGATGGCGGGTGGGCATGAGGCATTCCCAGGGGGTGGCAGGATGGGGGGGTGGACCCGGGGCATTTCCGGGAGGGGGGTTGGTTCTAGGGGGTGGGGTCGGGGAATCTCCGGGTGTGGCGTTGACCGGGGGCTGGGACTCCAGCGCACCTTTCCAGACACATCATACCCCAGGCCGGCGCCCAGCTAGCGCCTGGGCCGGGGCGGGGAGCGGCCGCCCAGCGCTCCCCTTCACCTGCCTTTCCCAGTGCTCCCCATTCCCTCAGGAAACAGACCCAGCCCGGGCAGGCCACGGCGCCCCCAGCAGAGACCCCCGCGCCCCAGGTCACCTCACAACAGGCCGCAGCGCCGCTCACGCTGGTTGTTGCCCGCCCTCTGGCGCCAGGCCTCTAGCGCGAGCGAGCTCGGCCCCGCCCCCCGCCCAGTTCAAGAAGGGAGCGCGCCCGGGCGGAGCTGTGTGTGGCCGGGCTGAGCGCGCGGCCTCTCCTCAGGTCTGTGCGGGTCATGCGGCCACCCGGGCCCGCTGCCTAGCCAGGCACCAATGGTTCCCTCATCGATCTCAGACACTCTCCCGCTACCGGCCCCCACACTTACATCAGCCCCCACTATACCCACCTCACACACCCCGCATCTTCCTCCATGCCCATGTCAGCCCCCCCACTATGAACCACCCATACCCACCTCAGAACCCCATCTTCCCCATGCCCATATCAAACCCCAGTATACCCATCTCAAACCTCCTCCCCCCAGCGACCCCCACACTTATATCAGCCCCCATCCACCTCAGACCCCCACTGTATCCACCTCATACCCCCTTCCCCATGCTTGTATCAACCACTCATACCCACCTCAGAACCCCATCTTTCCCATGCCCATATCAAACCCCAGTATATCCATCTCAGATCCCCATATATCAGCCTCCCCAGGACACCCTCTTCAGACCCCCATCTGCCCCATACCTATATCAGTTTCCCTACTATCTACCTCAGCCCCCTAGTTCCCCTCGTAACTACCTCATTCTCCCCCTTCCCCCGATGATCTTCAGGGAACAGTACAAGATACAGCAATATGTCAACCTTTTTCATTAAACATTCCCTCCGCCCCCTCGGTCCCCCATGCTCTTTTTTCTAAATGAATTGTTGTTGGGAAATTTTTGTTCTTCTCTGAATTGTCCATTTGTTCAGTCAGTCCCCATCTCCCTTCTCTTCCTTTTTCCTTCACTCCCTTCTTTCCCCCTTTTTTCCTTTTTCCAAGTTACCATTGGAAATGGGGGGTCAGAGGAAGAAGAGAAAGGGGAGATGAAAGAACAACAGAAAACAATCATCAGAAATTGTGAAAAATATTTCCCCCCCACAAAAACTACAATTTCTTAACCAGCTTTCTACAGCAGTTTGGTCACCTGACTGTGGGCCATCCTTGGGTTACTGATAGGGGCTGACTGGGCTGCAGGTGCTCTTTATTGAAAGAAGTTATCTAATCCAGCTCTGAAGATCTGAGAATGGGTGTATTAAAGCTGTCTAAATAACTAACTTATTTTAGATCAGTACATGCTGCCTCCCTGACGTCAAGTCACCTCTAGGCTTGAATTCTCACTACTTTGGCTTTAGCAACCAAGGCCAGGCAAAAACTTGGGGTTGTCCAAAACACAGCAGTCAGCCTTCTGAGTGAGGCGAGCCACAAGGAATACATTGGATAAGTGCTCTGCATTCTATGCTGGTTGATATTAATTTTTTGGTCCAAATCTTCAAAGTCCTTAATAGGCTGAAACTAGATTATTTTATCATGTACAGCCCCCACTCCCCAAGACTACCTCACACATCAGGGACACTAGAGCAGTTAGCCCACACTAAAGAAATGAAGGCTAGATGTTATCTGCGTTTGGCCCTAGGTTATGGAACACCCCCACTAGAGATCAGAGTATGCTCTAGTCTGTCCAGTTTCAGAATCCAGCACAGTCCCTCCTTTTTGTGAAAGAAGTTGTATGCTGATAATCATATATATATATATATATATATATATATATATATATATATATATAGTTCAAGTGATCAAACCAAAGAGGAGTAAGAACACAGTCTTTTGTTTTTATTTTTAAATCCACTTACTCTGTTTAGCACTTCAGTACTGTCAAGATAATTATTCCGGTTAAAACCTAAGATAAATGATGTTTCAGGTCAGTGGGTAAGAGTTCCATCAGAGCTGAGCTATGCACCTTACATGGCAAAATAATCCCAACCATATTCGTGGTAATTGTGCGTGTTTGAGGGGACTTTTTTCTACATTCATGGCCTGGGCTTGCACATCCGTGGCAGAGCAGCGGTTGTACCATGACGCTGATGTCAGTGTAAGCCATGCAGCTGCTCTCCCTCAGAGACAACCTTGAGCCAGGAAATGGTTACAGGTTGTAGTCTAAACAGTATTGTATGAGTTGGCGATTTATGAACTTGAATGAGAAGTCTATAAATTCATACAAAAGCCATAAAAATCCCATTTAAAATATTAGTGCTTATTGTAGGATTAGGATACAATATAGCAATGTATCTTACTGTAGGATTATTATTTTAAAATTTAATTTTAGGGACAAAAACAACTTGTCCTTTAAATCTACCTGGAAAATAAATAGTGTTTAGAGATTAGTGTTGTGCAATTAATTTATTAATCTCAGTGCCATGGGGTATTATTGAAGCTAAGGATTTAATAGGATTCAAAAAAGGATCAAACATTTAGATGAGTAATGTCATAGTGGTGGGCATAGCATAAGAACCTAAACAAGATGGACTAAGAATACCTTCAGTTACATTACATAGAATAAATAATTACAAGGGATCTGAACCCTCATGTTTTAGTACAAGTATCTGTCTCTTACATCCTTATTTAACACTAATCACTGTATTATTTAGGTGCTAAAATACCACTACTGCAGTATGAAAACCTAGATAGATAGCCTTTTCTTAACCACCTTAAGTAGGAAAATATTTTCTCCATAGGCACACTATTGTATAATTGTCTATTATGTATATTTTACACCTTCCTCTGAAGATGTTAGTATCAGCCACTTCTGGAAATAGGATACCAGACTAGAGAGTCCATTGGTCTGATCCAGTCTGGCAATCTTTATGTTCCTAAACACTATACTTGTGGTTGCAATAACACCTCCATTACAAATCCCTGTTTTTAGTTGTTCATAACTTTCTGAAAGTCTTCTAGAAGGAAATAAAACAAAAACACCTCAGCAACTTTTTCCACTGAAAAAAATTAAGATTTCTGTTGCTCATCACTGAACAAAATCACTGAACAAAAACAACTTAAAATTTTCTCTCTGTCTAGTCCTCACTAAAAAAATAGTATATTTATTTATTTGGAAAACAAACATATACCCAACTAAATTATAAGAAAATTAGAAACAATTAAAAGTTGCTTCCTGATCTATCCAAAGGGGAATTGCTAAATATCTTAGTCAAGACCCCCATGTAATTCTATTGCCACAAAATTCATCTCTCCCACAGAATTTTGCAGGTGAATCTCCTTTGGCTGGCACTCAGAACAGAGTTCAGATTTCCAGAAATGTTTTTAGTTTAAAAAGCTGAACAGATTTGTAGTCATATCAAGACATTAATGTGGAGTTGTGGCCCCTAATTTCAGACTGCCACAATGATGAGTATGGCCTGAAAGCCATAACAATCACACATTTGCACTAAATAATATGGATAATTAAAGACTTAGATGTGGATTTTCTCCCAATAGGCTAGAGACATCATAATGGGAGAAGAGGTCCACAGAAACTCATGTTCCACAGCTGTCTTTGCATATTTTTCCACACCATCTCATTATGAACTCATAATGCTACAACCCTCTTTTCTTTCAAATTCTTTTTCAAGACCCATTGTTATTATGATGCCTACAAGAAACTGCCAACTGATGATGGATAGATAGAAGGCTAGTTTATATCTATTCAAAAAATATTGTACATTTTATCCCTCTCCCACAAGCCCCATATAATGCTAGTCATCTTAGATTGTAAGCAAATTGGGGCAAGCATCTTAAATGTCTGGAAAGTGCTTAGCACATTGTAGATGCTACTATAATTCAGATGATGATGATAAATAATAAAGTGTGACATAGCACCTGTTCCCCATCTGTCTAGAAGAAACATTTTATTTTATTTGTAATATTAAAACAAATAATTAACACCAGTTCCTGTTTCAGCTCTACACTGTGGGAAAAGGAAATCTCTTCTAACCAGAGAAAATGTTTTTGATCTCTATCTTCCTTGCCAGTTGCTCAAACCTACTACTGCCTCTTTTTGTCCCTCTACCTCTAGCTGAGCCTAGGATATCCTCTTTGTGGACAATGGTGTAGGCAATGACTCCTATCTTTAAGAATCCCAAAAGGTCTTTTCATTCAATTAATGAGTTTCTGCGCTTCAGTGAATCTTTATTTTGCTGAATTTCAGAATTAATCGTAAGAGTCAAAAACATAGCTTTTAAGTTTAAATATTTTTAGCCACCATACTCTGCAAGACAAAGCATACCTATTCATATTCATAAAATTAGTACGGTATCCAGAAAATAAGTTCTGCCTCTGTATGGAGGGCTGACTTGTTTATGTGACATACATCTTTTGTTGCCTTTAAAAGGGCTCTATAAAGTAGGAAAAAGTTCAGAGTACCTTCTGTAATACCGAAACAAGGCGACTCTTCTATCCTGTTGTTCAGAGGTATGTGTTTAATCTTTTTTAGCAAGTTTTTTATGACCAATTTTTGTCTTCTAATAAGCACTTGGCAAACATATTAAGGTAGTTTTTGTTCTTTATGCAGACTCCACTGTTTTTTCAGCACATGCACCTTCCCTTGAAAAACGGAAAGACTTCTCTACACACACATTTTAGGGAGAGTGGGGGCTTTGGTTGCTAATTTCTACTCTTATTTCTATCATGGATTAGCTAGTTGACTTTGGTCAATTTACCCTTTCTGTGCTTTGGTTTCTCCATCTGTAAAGTTAATAATACCTAGTACATTTCACAAAGGATGATGAGGGTTAATAAAGTAAAGTTTATAAAATGCTCAGAGATTCTTGGGTGTTTAAAATGAACTATTATTATTTACGAGGAAGAATACCAGCTTTACAACTGATCCAGCAATCAAATCTCCCATTGAATGGAGGATCTCATCTAAAATAAACCAAACACAAGAATTCCCCAGGTGTCCAGGTTTCCAATGTGACGTCTGTGATGTGAAAGCAAGAGCAGAATCACACATCTATATTTAACAGCATGAGGAATACTCACATTTCCTTTGTAAAAGTTTTTGGTATCTTGACAAATCTTATCTGCAAAGGTATTTTTCCCTTTTTGATGTCAGAGTGAAAGGAAACCCCCGGCTCCCACAGTGAGGCCTCCCACAATATGTAAAATAATTAGCACTTGTCCTTTTCCTATATGAGAAAATTTTCCCTTTATCATACACAGTTAATTCAATATTCAAGGTGTAGGTGAGTATATATAAACAGGTTCTGATGTCAAAAATGCATGAATCAGATATCAGCTTTCCTAGAAGTGAAAATGCTGTTTCCCTGTTTGTTCTTGTTGAGTTGTTGCCTATCACTCTCTGCGGGCAATGAGATAGAAGAATTTAAAGAAAACTTGGAAGCTTTTGTGAATTTGACAAAAAAACAGGTGGGCCATTAACTTTTCCCCTTCATTTTCTTTTGCTTTTTTGCATTGTAGCATAAAGTTGGTGTTTGCGGCTTTCAACTCTGGTTTACAGATATGGTTTCTTGTTTATTACAATTGAATGTTCAAGGTAGTGTGTGTTGAACCCTTTTCTGAAGTCTATGCAGCAATTGCTTCCCCAAAGGAAGTTCAGAAATAGAAATGTAGATGAAGATGATATGAAGCTAGAGATAATGAACAATGGCAATGTACATTTAAAAGTATCTGTTTACAATATTCCTTTTTTTAAATTTTAGATCTTTCTTCCAATACTAAAGAAAAATGAGGTAAGATTTTTTTTAAAGTTTTTTTATTGTTATAATTATTTCATATTATGGAAGTCCACCTAATGCAAATTATTGATATTTATCTGTAACACACTGTTAAAAAGAAGAGAACTCAGTGACAGTAGAAGATATGTACTGTAGTTTAGTAGAAAGATTATATTAACATAGACAACTATAGATTAAATGCAGTTTATATATTTGAAAGGTTTAATTATCATCTGAGATACAAGTATATTAAAATTTGTCCATTAATTAATTATTTATTATTATTTTTATTAATTCTGTTACACTTTAATTGAATGGTTGTAGACTTCCAGGGTCATATTTAATGCCAATAATGTTGAGGACAATAAATTGTTAAACAATGCCATAAAAATCTGATCCTATTACCACTGAAATCAATGAGCGTTTTGACATTCACTTTAGTAGGAGCACGACGGAGCCTCAAAAGCCCTGATCCTTTTAATACTTACTCCTTGGCCTAACTTTCTGCATGTGAGTAGTTTCACTGAATTTAATGGAACTACTTATGTGCGTAAAGTTAAGCACACATAGTAAATCTTTGCAGATTTGGGGCTTTATTCTGTCTAGCATGTGAACTGCAGTGCATATAGTTGGTTACAGAGTTGTATGTAAGTGATTAATATTTAATTTGTTTGAGTAGAATATAATTTTGTCATTGTTTTATATTATAGTGCAAATGTGCTCATGATTACCTCAGTAATACTGAGAAATATCTGGAAAAATTAACAGAAAAATTTAACGATGAGCCAAAGGCGAAGGAACGTCTTCGTCTGATGCGATTCAATATGAAGCAGCTGATGCATAGATTAGAGAAAGGAGATAAAGTAAGTTTATTGGTATGTTTCTGATAATGGTTACTCAGACGGAAACCTGAGATTACTACTACAGGTTTGCTTATTTTGTCTGCATTAATAAAAACAAAACAAATCTGGACAAAATCCTGGCCCCTTTGAACTCAATGGCAAAATTCCTGTTGACTACAAAGGGACAGAATTTCATCCTCTGTACCTATGAATTGTGCAGACAACTAGTCTATACAAAATCATATTTATATCACTGTTTGACCAGCCTCTTCTCTCGCCCCCACTTGTTTGTTTCTCCTACCTGTTCCAACTTGTCCTCAACTATCATTGTAAACTCTTTAGGGGCTCAATCCTGCAAAGTACTGAGCTCTCTGTCTCCCATCCAGCAAAGCACTTTTGCACATTTTTAGCGTTAGGCATATGAATAATCCCATAGAACTTAATGGGGTTTGGATCAGACCCTTAGTCCCCTAAAAGATGTATTAGATTTTAAACTAAAGGTGCACTTGAGATTAGCTAAAAGACCAAAAAGACGTGTGATAGTCAACCAAAACCCATGAAACAGACACACAAAATAACCCAAATAGAAACGTTCCTGTTTTTCCAAGGTCTTATTTTCTTTATTCACTTATGTAGATGATTTCTGTCTCCTTACTGAAAAATTTACATTGAACAAAATGTCATTCTTAATTTATGCTGCTTTTTTGTTTCAACTAATGTTTCCTTTTTTAAAAATGTTGATTGTTTATAGCAAGCACAAATATTAACTTTTTAATTTTTCTAGGTAAATCCATCTAAAAGCTGTGGGAAAACAGAAGTAGGACTGAGGAGGGCATTGAAATTCTATAAAGGCTTCTTTGAAAGACTGAATGAATTTAATTGCATCAAATCCCAATGAACTGAGACGAGCAACACATCCTAGTTGGATGTATGTTTTAGGTAACACATTATTAAGTATTAAGAAAATATTGCAAAATTATCATGGAAATACATAAAGACACACACAATGTTAACGTGAATATCTAAAACATACCAAATGTTTGTAATTTAAATTTATAGTGCATTTATTTATATATTTATTTATTTATTTATTTTATTATTTTAGAGGGTGCCTTTATATTTATATAAAGCCAGAGCATTCAAACTATGTTACAGAATGAAAGGGGCAACTAAAATAATGAATTCCATCTTATTCTTTCCTGAGGTACTATAGTATTTAGTATCTTTTAAAATGGTCAAAATTAAATCCTGTAAATGAAAATGATTTAAAATGCATATTAGATGGTCGAATTCAGAGTTCTGTCTGTCGACATCTTTGAAAACAGATAATAAAAACTGGCCTAATCATTACAGCCTCAGCTCACAAAAGCACTTCAGAAAATACTTACCTTTAACTCCCATCGATGTCAATGTACTTTCCTGAATCAGGGCCCAACTGCATTTCTATGGCACCCATTATGGCTCATTATATTTATTGTATTAATGTCATAGCACAGTGATTTTCAACCTTTTTTTATTTGCGGACCCCTACAAAACTTCGAATTGAAGTGTAGACCCCTTTGGAAATCTTAGACCCCAGGTTGAAAACCACTGTTACAGTATATTTATGTCAACATATTTATTGTGGAAACAGAATGTATATATTTTATATAATTCCAGAGTAATATTTATTGTCAAACTGTGTTAGATTGTAAGCTTTTTTGGGCAGGGACTATGTCTTCGTATCTGTTTGTACAGAAACTAGCACAATGGGGCTCTGATACTAAGTCTTCGCACTACTGCAATATAAATATTATATTAGAATAATAATAAATAATTATAATAATTTAATGTTTAGTTTGGATGGACAATTTTATCAAAAATTTTGTTTGGAATAGTTTTGAGTTAGTTTTTTATAAAATGAATTCTGTATTCATGATTTATTTTCATAAATAAAGATATTGCTTTGCATACACTAACTACAGTGTGCGATGAATAATTTGTGGATTTTTTTCTCCAATCATAATTAAAAATGATACTCTACTCTACTCAATGAGTAGTGATCAACGGCTCGATGTTTAGTTGGCAGCCGGTATCAAGCAGAGTGCCCCAGGGGTCGGTCCTGGAGCCACTTTTGTTCAACATCTTTATTAATGATCTGGATGATGGGATGAATTGCACCCTCAGCAAGTTCGCAGATGACACTAAGATGCGGGGAGAGGTAGATATGCTGGAGGGTAGGGATAGGGTCCAGAGTGACCTAGACAAATTGGAGAATTGGGCCAAAAGAAATCTGATGAGGTTCAACAAGGACAAGTGCAGAGTCCTGCAATTAGGAAGGAAGAATCCCATGCACCGCTACAGGCTTGGGACCAACTGACTAAGCAGCAGTTCTGCAGAAAAGGACCCGGGGATTACAGTGGACGAGAAGCTGGATATGAGTCAGCAGTGTGCCCTTGTTGTCAAGAAGGCCAACGGCATATTGGGCTGTATTAGTAGGAGCATTGCCAGCAGATCAGGGAAGTGATTATTCCCCTCTATTTGGCACTGGTGAGGCCACACCTGGAGTATTGTGTCCAGTTTTGGTCCCCCCACTACAGAAGGGATGTGGACAAATTGGAGAGAGTCCAGCAGAGGGCAGCGAAAATGATTAGCGAGCTGGGGCACATGACTTACGAGGAGAGGCTGAGGGAACTGGGGTTATTTAGTCTGCAGAAGAGAAGAGTGAGGGGGATTTGATAGCAGCCTTCAACTACCTGAAGGGGGGTTCCAAAGAGGATGGAGCTCGACTGTTCTCAGTGGTGGCAGATGACAGAACAAGAAGTAATGGTCTCAAGTTGCAGTGGGGGGAGGTCTAGGTTGCATATTAGGAAACACTATTTCACTAGGAGGGTGGTAAAGCACTGGAATGGGTTATCTATGGAGGTGGTGGAATCTTCATCCTTAGAGGTTTTTAAGGCCCAACTTGACAAAGCCCTGGCTGGGATCAGGGCCGGATTAACTTTTTGTGGGCCCAGCACCAAACATATTTGTGGGTCCCCGTTGGGGAAATAGGGCATGTAATGGGGGTGGTCCGCAGAGCAAGGGGCCTGTTGGGGGCAATGAGGTGCAGCGCAGTGGGAGTGGCCCCACTCAGCCCAGCACAAGGGCGCTGTTTACAAACCCACAACTGCTAGACGCACATTGGCCCACCCAGCCCTGCGCTGCCAGCATGTCCCTTCTCCTCTGCCCCGTGCCCTGCCCTTATGCCCAGCACCCCCTCACCCAGAGACCTCCCCCACATATCCCTATGCCCAATGCCCCCGGACTCGCTATGCCCAGAACCCTCTGCCCAGAGACCCCTCCCGCTGACCTCCCACCACAACTGCACAGCACCCTGCACACCATACCCCCTGCCCAGCTCCCCCACCCACAGATCCTCTACTGTCCAGCATCCCCGTCACAATCCCACCATCACAGCTGTACAGCGCCCCATATTCCTGAGGGAATTCTGCATCAAATTCTGTGCATATTTTAAAATTCTGCAATTTTTTTTTTTACAATAAATAAATGTGGAAGCTCCACCTTGGCAGTGGGGAGCACAGGCCACTGGCTGCATGGAGGTGGGAGAATACCCTGCAGCCTCCCCTGCCCCCCTGGGACAGGGACTTGGCAGTGAGGCTGACCCTGACCCTGACCCAGCACAAGGGCCATGCCTGCCACAGAAACACCTGGGGCCCTGCCCCTTTTGCGCCAGGCACACCACATGTGAGCAGGGAGGCTCAGCCCGGCAGCAGGATCCAAGTGCAGAGGGACTTAGTGTGGGGGGGCCAGATTGGGGTAAGAGGGTTCTGTGTGGGGCAGTATGGGTGCAGAAAGCTCAGTGAGGGATCTGGATGCATAGGGAGGTTCCAGGTGCAGGGGCAATGGGAGTCTGCAGGGGGGACCAAGTGAAAGTGGTTGGAGCTCAGCAGCGGGTGGGTATGGGGGGGGTCTGGATGCAGGGGATGTGGGGTTCATTTGGGTCGGGGTCCAGGTGTAGGTGGTTGGGGCTCAGTGGGGCGGGTGTCGGGGGGGGGGCTCATCGGGGTAGTACAGATGCAGGGTAGGTGGGGCTCGTCAGGGTGAGGGTTTGATGTGCTTGCTTAACAGGGGAGCCCCAGCTGTTGCCAAGGGGATCCGCATGCTGGACCCCGGCTCCCCCTATCCCCTTATCTTCCCCATCCCATCCCCTTTCCCTACTGCCCCATCTCCTCCCCACCCCACCCCCTTCCTTCCCCACTGCCTCCTTCCCCCTGCCCCTACTTCCCCCATCCCCTTCTCTTCCCCATCCCATGCCCCTTCCCCACCACTCCATCTCTTCCCCAGGCTTGAGGGTCAGGGGGGAAACCAACCCCCAGCACGAGCCAACAGAGCGGGCTGGGGCTGTGGGGCTCCACTTCCTGCTGCCCGGTGATTGCAGGGCGGGCCCGACCCCGCACTCATGGGGCGGCGGGAAGTGGAGTGACCTGGTCCCAGCCTACTTTGCTCTGCTCCCCTGGCTCCCAGCCTTGGGACTGGGGGGCAGGGGGAAAGCGCCCCCCCCCAGCACTCACTGGCAGCACGGAGCAGGCTGGGGCCAGATCACTCCACTTCCCGGTGAGTGCAGGGCTTGCCCAACCCCAGCTGCAGTCCCCCAGGACGTTGCTCAGGGGAAGGGGTGGAGTGGGTGCTGGGCTGGGGCGGAGCAGGGGTGGGAAGAGGCGGAGCGGGGGCGGAGCAGGGGCGGGGGCTTTGAGGAAGAGGTGGGGCGGGGGCAGAGCAGGAGCAACGGCTGCTTTCCTGGCTGGCTCAGCCAGCCGAGGGATCGGGCTGGCCAGGGCCCCTTCGGACTCTGAGCCCGGGCCATGGCGCCACCGGCACCATAGTAAACCCGGTACTGGCTGGGATGATTTAGTTGGTGTTGGTCCTGCTTTGAGCAGGGGGTTGGACTAGATGACCTCCTGATGTCTCTTCCAACCCTGATATTCTATGATTCTATGAAAAATAAAAATAAATTGACCACATGTTTTACATACTAGAGAATATTTTTGAAATCAAAGGCAAAGGTATTTTTCACACTTATTAATCTAGAGAACTTTTTTTTGGCATGGAATACAGTACATTAAATACTAATCGCTGCATTTTTTATCATAATGTCATTAATATAAAACAGACACGTAATAGGGTGGCTGACTGGCACAGTTAGGCCCTGATCCTACAAACACTTACACATGTGCTTAACTTTATTACTGTGCTAAAGTTAGTACATTTGTAAGTGTCTGCAGGATAGATGTCTTAATTTCCATGTTCCCACAGAACTATAGGCTTGTATTTGCTACCTTTATTCATTATGAGGCTGTGATGCTGGTTGACCAGGTACAAGCTCTTGACAATGCTGAAGGCGTCAGCTGAGCACTGACATATTCATAGCTGGAAACCAGACCAGCACCCCTGTATGTTAGTATTGTTCAAGATAGTTAGATTTGTAAGGATGTGTTTAGACTCAATAAAATGCTTGTAAGTTGCCGCATACATTAATCTTACTTGTAATGTATATATCCCATGCAATAAGGTAATATGTAAGTTTTACTTTATAACTGTAAAAATGCCTGCTCTGAACTTGTGAACTCAGGCAAGAGGAGTGGTTCTCCCGCCCCGCAAGGAGGACTATCAAAACGAAGTGGGCCATTGTGAAGAATCACGATAAAAAGACTGGGCTAATGGCTAGGGTGACCAGACAGCAAGTGTGAAAAATCGGGACAGAGGGTGTGGGGGGGGGGTGTGGGTAATAGAAGCCTATATAAGAAAAAGCCCCAAATATCAGGACTGTCCCTATAAAAACGGGACATCTGGTCACCCTACTAATGGCCCTCTCACACCCATAAAGGTGCTATGTGCAAGGAAGCTTCTCCCATCAACCTAAATTCTGGAAGAAGGAAATAAAGATCTCTGACATGAAAATTCTTCATCTCTTTACTGTATGAACTCTGACAGGGCTGGGGCTAGGAAAAAAGAAGAGATTCCTGGGGTCAACTTGGATTAGCCCTGAAAGACATTCGGTGCTGAGAGATTACATCTCTGTTACCTTTTGGAACCATAGATGGTAACTCATATGTGTATATATGTTGCCCGCTTCAATCTGTAAATAACTCTCATTGCTTTTTCCTACTTAATAAACCAGTTAGTTTATTACAGGATTGACTACAAGCGTTGTCTTTGGGGTAAGATTTAAAGTACAAATTGACCTGAGGTAAGTGACTGGTCACTTGGAACTGGGAGCAACCTGAATATTTTGTGATCTTTGGTGTAAATGCCCATTTATCGCTACGTCCAGCTTGCCTGGGTGGCAAGGTACACTGGAGTCTGTGACTCCACGTTAAGTCTGTTATAGTGCTTCACGAGTTAACATTTGTTGCTGGGTTGATGAAATCTACTTATAGAACATACCACCAGTTTGGGTGTTTGCCCTACTTTTTGACAGTCCACCCTGAGGTTGTCACTCATAGTTGTGAACCACTCCAGACAGGGTGACAGAGCCAATGAGTACTAATAAAATGATCTCAAATTTCAATTTTGCCCTTTCCAGCAGGGGTCATCGAAAGGTAATCAGTCTTACATGATTTTAATCAATTAAAGATCCTTTGGCTAGGGTCTGGATATTTAGTATACTTGTTAATTCAGGGCTGCTGAATACAGAAAAAAATCTGAAATTTGAACTCTGAAATTTCTGCCACACAGGTCACCGATTAGTAATTGTGATGTAGGGCCACATGCATCCCAGAGTAAGAAATGGAAGGACTCAAGAAATAGAAGAGCAAATCCCAGTTTAATAGCAACAATTAAAAAAGCCAACAACTTAGAAATAACCTGTGCCTCCAGACCAAGCTCCCTTCACAGAGGCCTGCATCCCAAACTGCAGTGCCTGCATATCTTACCAGACCTTGACCCAGACTCCCTCCAATCTGTTAATTCTCTAATTTTATACATTGGATAGGGTTCCCACCACCCCCTTCCTCTTAAAGGGATAGCACCCTATCAAACTGATCAATCTAGTTTTACAAAAATTATATTAATTTCTTCCATGAGGCACATTGGGTAAGTGGCCTCCAATTTTTGACAAATCAAAATATTTTTAGGCCATCAGTTCTGCTGATCGGATTTTTAACCAAGAAAACTGCCAGAAGCAGGTGAGTGTGCCATAGGAAGCAACAATGAGAGTCAGATTCCCCTAAAACTCTGCAAACACACATCAGTTTTCTATGGGTTATCTGTTCCTCATGCCATGCTTCACCTGATCCCTTTTCTCCCTCCAACTGGCTCAGGAATTGGGGCTGAAATAGAGGGAGGGAAAGAGCTAGAGAAATAATGTTGCAGCTGGAGGGTTAAATCAAAAAGGTTTGCAGACTGCTTCAGATTTTCTTACACCAGTCATTGGTAATACTAAGTACTGGCATGATGAAACTGACCAATAGCTACTCAGATGTTGGTAATACAGAATAGGAGGCTCTGAGATGTATTTTTAGAAAAGGTGGAGACTAGAACTGGGGTAAGAAAGGAGGTGGACTGTGTGTTCCAAATAACCTGTGAAGCAACAGAAAAGGAACAACCTCTGCCAAAAGTGGGAGCTGAGGTCTGCAAGGTCGTCACAGCTAGTAGAGGAAAGAAAGCAAATGGATTCACAGAGGTAAATGGAGTCTTGCAATGGAGAGTCTTGGTACAATTAAATTAATTTTTGTAGTGACTGGAGAGCTAGTGGAAGTCTTTCAGGTTGGGCATGATGTGACATTGGTATGAATGGATGAAAGGACATGCTGCAGAGTTCTAAGCAGGATGGACTTGGGATAGGTGTGATTTTGGGAAGCCACAGAGGAGAGACTGTAACAAAGTAAAAAGTAACAAACCTATAAATAAGTAACTTGGCAGAGTAAGGATCAAGGTGTTGGCCGAATCAGGCTATGTTGCAAAGATCATACTAGGCAGATATGCAGAGTGCAGCAATGTGAGGAGAAAAGGAAAGCTCAGATTTGAAAATGACTCCAAGATTAAAGATAGGCAAAAGGAAGATCAGAGCTGAGGATGTCCATCTTGGGATTTTCAACTGAAGAAAGCTAAGCTGGAGACAGGTGTTTTGGTGGAGACAGATTTGAGGGAAGACAATGGAGAATTGAAGGGAAAGAGAGAGTTGTGCCATTAGAATAAAAGTGGCATTTGGGGTTGATTTGCAAAATGTTAGGCCCACATGGGAAGAAATGTGAAGGAGGAATGCAAAAACTTGGGACAATCCCACTAAGGAGTAGTTTAGTGTCCATGGTGAGGTCACAACTAGAGATAAAGGTAGTGGTGGAGAGAAGGGAACAACCCCAAATGAGGAGAGAGCCATCAAGACCAGAGTAGTGTTTAAAGCATTCAGGAAATTGCAAGGTATTTAAGGTGTGGTCCAGATGCTTTAGTGAACACCTGGAGGATAAGTAATATGAAAGAGCCAGAAGCAGCAGAGTAGAGGAAGGTGGTTCAATGCTGTGGAAGAAATGGAAACCAGAATGGAATGGATCAAGGATTCTGTGGACAAGGAGGTGGCTGGAGAGCTGGAGAGGCCTGCGCCAGTATTTTGCTAGGAAAGCATAAGATAGACACAGAGCAGTGGGGGTTGAGGGTGTTAGGTGCACTGAATAGTGTTGTGCGTGTTGCAGTGGAGGGCAAGTTTGTTGAGAAGTGTTATGTCACCTGCAGTTTGGTAAGAATATTGTGTGCACTTGAAAGTATGATGTGTTGGATTACAAATACCCCTTGCCTTATTTTTACTTGCTTATTGCTGAAAAATGAAAGAGACAGATTTTGTACCATACAAACATCCTGTTTGTTAAAACTAGTATCCTCTAGTTTTAAACTGAACATAAAAGTGTTCTGATACGTCAGTGTTAAGTATAGTGTAAGCAACTCGGACAAATAGATACATAAAATAAATATGTGGTAATGAGTTTCATGTGTTAATTAGACATTGCACAAAAAAACCTATTTCCTTTTACCTTTTAAATCGTTGCCTTTTCATTTTATCGAACATCTTCTTGATCTTGTACCGGGGAAAGAGCAAGGGCATTCAGCTGGCCTTCACCATATGTATTATTTATTTTTCATTCAAACCTTTCTAAAAGAAAAGTTTCTCTTTTAAGTTTTCTCCTTGTTACGAAAAAAACCCCACACCACTCCATCCTGTTTTTGTTTCTCTTTCTGATTCTGTCAGGTGAATGCATACTATTGGTTTATATTGCAACCATCAAAATATCCCACATATTATTCTTTGTTCCTTGGTTACTACGATCTACCATATTATCTGCAGAGCTCTTATTCATTGTGCCCTAATTATCAGTTTGAGATGATTTTCTATGCATCATTCGGAAGATTTGGCTGTAGCACTTGCTGAGAATCAAGGGCTTTAGGAATTTGTAAAACTGTAATGTAGCTAAACATCAAGTTCTAATCTCATCAGTGACAATGATAATCTTGTTCATTGTGGTGTTTGATTTTAGTAATCTACATCATCACTAAAACTGATTGAAAATCAAAATTTCCACAACTGTTTTCATACCAAATCAGGGCAAAGTCAAAATACTGAAACTTTTAATAGAACAAAAAGTGCCCCAAAAATTCAATTTAGAAGTGTCAAAATTAGGGCTGTCAGTTAATCACAGTTAACTCAAGCAATTAACTCAAAACAAATCAACTTGATTTAAAAAATTAATCACGATTAACCACAGTTTTAATTGTACTGTTAAACAATAAAATATGGTAATGCCTATTCAAATTTATTATAAATATTTTTGGATGTTGTGACGCAGTAGGGAGCAGGGCGGATTGACCTGGGAATATCGTCTAGTTTTACTGGGACTGTCTGCATTGGGGTGGGATAGCAGGGGATGACTTTCCTTGAGGGATGATACCTGAGCCTGTAACCTGAGCCGGGAGGGGGATGGGGCCAGGTGACACCTTTGCCCGGGAAACTGGACAAAGGCTGGAGGAGGAGCTGGGGGGAGGAGGAGTGAAACTGCTGGAGAGGTTTTTTCCAGTCTTGGGCTGGCTGGGGAATTGGAGGGAACCCCAAGGTTTGGGTCTAAGCTCCCTACCCCCCAGAAGGACCTGACTAAGGGGTCCTGTTTATGCCTATAAGCTCTGGTTTGGACTGTGTTCCTGTCGTCTAATAAACCTTCTGTTCTACTGTCTGGCTGAGAGTCATGGTGAATCGCAGGAAGCCGGGGGTGCAGGGCCCTGTCTCCCCCCAAACTCCATGACAGATGTTTTTCTACATTTTCAAATATATTGATTTCAATTATGCTAAACATTTGTAAGCCCCTTCATGCTTCGGCCATCATTCCAGAGGACATACTTCCATGCTGACGAAGCATGAAGGGGCATACAAATGTCTAGTATATCTGGCACATAAATACTTTGCAATACTGACTACAACAGTGCCATGCAAACACCTGTTCTCACTTTCAAGAGACATTGTAAATAAGAGGGCAGCATTATCTCCCATAAATGTAAACAAACTTGTTTGTCTTAGTGGTTGGCTGAACAAGAAGTAGGACTAAGTGGACTTGTAGGCTCTAAAGGTTTATATAGTTTTATTTTTGAGTTCAGTTATGTACAAAAAATTCTACATTTGTATATTGCACTTTCATGATAAAGAGATTGCACTACAGTACTTTTACGAGGTGAACTGAAAAATACTATTTCACCTACTACTAAGTCACCTACTACAAGACAGGCCCAACAAAGAAATCAACAGAACGCCACTAGCCGTCACCTACAGCCCCTAACTAAAACCTCTCCAGCGCATCATCAAGGATCTACAACCTATCCTGAAGGACGATCCCTCACTCTCACAGACCTTGGGAGACAGGCCAGTCCTCGCTTACAGACAGCCCCCCAACCTGAAGCAAATATTCACCAGCCACTACACACCACACAACAAAAACACCAACCCAGGAACAAAACTCTGCTACCAACCCCGGTGCCAACTCTGTCCACATATCTATTCAAGGGACACCATCATAGGACCTAACGACATCAGCCACACCATCTGGGGCTCGTTCACCTGCACATCTACCAATGTGATATATGCCATCATGTGCCAGCAATGCCCCTCTGCCATGTATATTGGCCAAACCGGACAGTCTCTACGCAAAAGAATAAATGGACACAAATCTGACATCAGGAATCATAACATTCAAAAACTAGTAGGAGAACACTTCAATCCCTCTGGTCACTCAATTACAGACCTCAAAGTGGCAATTTTTCAACAAAAAAACTTTGAAAACAGACTCCAACGTGAAGCTGCAGAACTGGAATTAATTTGCAAACTGGATACCATCAGATTAGGCCTGAATAAAGACTAGGAGTGGTTGGGCCATTACAAAACCTAAACTTAATTTCCCCAATACTAATTTCTCCCTACTGTTACTCACACCTTCTTGTCAACTGTCTGTAATGGGCCACTCTCTTACCACTTCAAAAGTTATTTTTCCTCCCTTGGTATCCTGCCGGTAATTGATTTATCTTGTTAGATTGACCTCACACTTGGTAAAGCAACGCCCATCCTTTCATGTATTTATACCTGCTCTTCTATTTTTCACTTCATACATCTGATGAAGTGGGTTGTAGCCCACAAAAACTTATGCCCAAATAAATTTGTTAGTCTCTAAGGTGCCACAAGGACTCCTCGTTTTTTTACTATTTCTTTTGTTTATCTTTTTTATAGTGCAAATATTTTTAATCAAAACTAATAATATAAAGTGAGCACTGCACACTTTGTATTCTGTGTTGTAATTGAAATCAATATATTTGACAATGTAGAAAACATCAAATTTTTTTAAATAAATGGTATTCTATTATTGTTTAACAGTGCAATTAAAACTGTGATTAATCATGATAATTTTTTTTAATCGTATGACAGCCCTAGTCAAAATGTTTCATTTTGAGTTTGTACATCATTAAACTGCATCTTCCTTAGATGCTGTGGTGTCATGGTGCACTGTGATGGCTCAGCCAGAGAAGACTGCCGTGCATCATGGGAGACACAGTCCAGCCACATAGTCTGCCTGATAGAGGAAAAAAGGGGCATGAGGCACTTGAATGACAGCTTCCATGAGGCACTATAGCAGATGCAGTTAAATGTTGAACTAATTCAAACCGAAATGTTTCATTCTTCATTCAGCATTCCATTTCAATTCTTCCAAAATGCCAAGAAAGACCTCTTGATGCTGAACTGATTCAAGATGAAGTTTACACTAAAAAAAGATTTGCTGATTTACTATACCAGTACAGCTATAACAGCAAACCCTCCTAGTGTAAACGCAGCTTATACTGGCAATAAAGTGTTTTTGCAAGTTTAATTTATATTGGTTTGGCAAGCAAAATAAGCTATACTGGCAAAAGTACGTTGGTATAACTGTGCCTATGCTAGCGCTTTTGCTGGAATAGAAATGTTGCCAGAAAAAAAAGGCACACTCCTAAATGAAGGTGCCATACTGTCAAAAGTTCCTAGTGTAGACTGGCCCAAGGCACACAAGAGGTAGGTAGCCACTTGTAATAGCAAATAGCCTGCTGAAAATATTGAATGGAAGATCTGGGGATTAGAGTGAATCACTAACTGAATATGAGTCAACAATGTGATGTAGTTGTAAAAAAGGCTAATATCATTCTGGGGGACATTAACACGAGTGTTGTATGTCAGATATGGGGGTGGGGTAATTTCCCCACTCTACTTGGAACTGATAAGGCCTCAGCTGGAGTACTGTGTCCAGCTCTGGGTGCCACACTTTAAGAAAGATGTGGACAAATTGGAGAGAGTCCAGAAAAGAGTAACAAAAATGATTAAAGGTTTAGGAAACCTGACCTAGGAGGAAAGGTTTAAAAAAATGGGCCTGGTTAGTCTTGAGAAAAGAAAACTGAGGGGGGACCTGATAACAGTCTTCAAATATATTATGGGTTGGTATACAGAGGACAGTGATCAATTGTTCTCCATGTCCACTGAAGATAGGATAAAGAATAATCAGCTTAATCTGCAGGAAAGCAGATTTAGGTTAGATATTAGGCAAATCTTTCTATTAGGATAGTTAAGTACTAGAATAGGCTTCCAAGGCACGTTGCAGAATCCACATCATAGGAGGATTTTAAAAACAAGTTAGACAAACACCTGTCAGAGATTGTCCTGCTTGGTCCTGCTTCAGCATGGGGTGCTAGACTAGTTCTAAAGTTCCCTTCCAGCCCTACGTTACAATGATTCGATAGCTTGGGAGGCCAGGCCAGATTGGGGCAGGGCGCCCAGCTGAAGTGGAGGAGCATCATGGAGCTACAGGGTCTATCGTGGTGTACAGCTTGACCTGTGTTACCAAGGAAGTATGTGAGACTCCAGTAACCAGCTGCCTCTGATATGAGTTTGCAGCCTCAGAGAGCACCAGATAGGAAGAAGCAACTTTTTAGATGCTTACTAATGGCTTTTCAAGTGCTAATGGCTTAATGGGACCGCAGCACTGTTAACCCCAAAGGGTCAAAACTTGAGTCAGACTCCGAAAATAATAAGATTGGCTCCCAAAATCATGAGTGGTTATTTTCTTTTTTTAAGATTATATTATGTTTTTTTGATCTGTTGTTTGATTTTGGAACTCGCCCTGCTCATCTCCAGGGCATGTACGTGTGTCACAATTAGTATTGCCCACTCGCTCAAATGTAGTGGGAAAGGCCATTTTGGGCCTCGCTTAGGGTGACCACCTAATTGGGCAGGACAGTCTCAAAATGTACATTTCATGTCCTGGTCCGGGGCTGAATTACTCTGGGACAGCATTTGTCCTAGATTCCCCATCTGCCCAAGGCTCAGGGGCTGTACCAGCTTCTTCCTGGTGGCGGTGGGGGATGAGGTGGGTCATAGCCCCCCTTGCCATGAGGCTCCACCCCCTTCTCCTCCTCTTCCCCCCGAGGCCCCACCCCTGGCCAGGCCAGAAGCCCAAGCCAGGCAGTAGTAAGAGTTTCCCAGGGAGCCTGGGCTGCTGTGGGGAGCCCTGAAGTCCTGTACCCTCGACCTGCCAAGGGCGGCATGCCCTGGGGGGCAGGGATATGGTCTGGGGGCTACTTTTGGGCCTCCTAACCCCCTGCCCAGGGCAGGTGGAGGGTCCAGGGTTCCCCACAGCGGCCCAGACTCCCTGAGTGGTTCTTACCACTGCCCAGCTAAGGCTTCCAGCCTAGCCAGGGGGCAGGGCCTCAGGGGGGACTAGGAGGAGCAGGGGGCTGGCCACAGGCCCTGCATGTGTCCCATTTTTGCATTTTGAAATGGTGGTCACCATAGCCTCGCTGCAGGTGCTCTCACTCCCACATCTACCCATCCCCTGCCCAGCAATTAGTTCTGTGCCCTAGTCTCCAAATCTATCCTGTCCTCCAGTTCCGACATCAGTTCTATCCCCCCAAGCTTGGGTGGGGGCAGATGCAGCAGGGTTCTCTTCTCCCCCTTCCTGGGACGGGTGTTGCAGGAAGGGAAAGGGGGGCGTGAAGCAGAGAGGAGCCTTGCTGTTACGCAGAGGAAGGAGAGAGGGGCTGGGTGCAGAGTTGTTCTGAACTCCCGGGCTTTCTGCTCCCTCCTTCACCATCTTTTGTAAGAATAGTGTCAGCCCCTGAAGGGAGAGGGAGAAAGTACTGCCCAGGGGCGGGCAAATGGGGAAGACAGCCAATCAGAAGGATTTCCCCCCAAGGCAGGCCCGAAATTGCTGAGTGGGGTTGGAGCGTCTTGTGTCACATCAAGACCAGCTCCAGCCCCAGCTGAAATTCCATAACTCATGAAAAAAATCCCAAGTTGGTAACACTAGGACAGGAAGGGGAGAGTTAGCTGAAAATGTTGGCGGGGAGGGGAAACTATATTGTGGGGTATGGTAGGAGAGGGGAGTGGAGAAGGAGATTGACACCCCAGTCTTCACTCACATGCTTAATATTATTGCAACCAGCAGATGGACCATGTTGTGGTTTCTCTCACTGGACTCTTTGGCCAATCCCCCCTCCAAACATTTAAAAGCATGACCCTTATCACCATTCCACCACAACAGAGTATATAGGATGGGGGAGAAGTCTCATAGCACCCTTTATCTTTAGCTAGCTACACCAATACTTCTGCTGAAACCTATGTGACAACTACAACTTCCTAAATGACTACCAACTGCTACAAAACACATTTTTCTTTCTGGTAAAAAAAGCAAACAAAAACAAAATTAGGAAATTCACTGACATTAAATTTTGTTGACACAGAGTCAAGGTTGTCCTGAGAATCGTGTGCTCTTCTGGAACATCAAGTTCAGCAAAACCAAACCTCTGAAAAGTAGAAAATAAACAAATCAGGTGCATGCCCAAACAACCTTAATTCCACCCAATACACCCATAATAAAACATCCTTGCACTCTGCCTTTGCCTGGGAAAGGGGCACATGACGACTGGAGAACAGTCTAAAGCCTTCGTTTTTCTAAAGCAAAACTTGTGTCTCGGTGTTCTGAGCAGGAGCTACCCACAGCTGCCATTCACGTAGACACTGAAGCTGTTCCACAAAACCCCACACCTACTATGTTTTACAATCCCTTAGCCCATGCTAACAACGTCACCCTTACACACAGGCTTCCATTTAACACAGCACTTTTCCTCACCCATCAGAATGTCCCCACACCACTCTCAAATCCCATCTCACTGCTGACAATCCCCACAGGAAGGAAATTCCTGGGTACCGCTACTGACACAGACTACACAACTCAGCATTGAAATGAGGCGAACTGCATCCCCCAGAGTACACGTGCACCTGTCAGGGCCTCCCAGAGGATTCAGGGGGCCTGGGGTCTTCAGCGGTGGGGGTCCTTCCGCTCCGGGTCTTCGGGGCACTTCGGTGGCGGGTCCCGGAGCAGAAGAAGCCTTTGCCGCCGAATTGTCGCCGAAGACCTGGAGCAGAAGAAGCCCTCGCCGCCGAATTGCCGCCGAAGACCCGGAGCGGAAGAAGCTCCGGGTCTTCAGCAGCGGGTCCTTCACTCGATCCGGGTGTTTTTGGCAGCACTGAAGGTCCTGCCGCCAAAGACCTGCCAAAAACTCTCGTGGGGGCCCCTGCGGGGCCCAGGGCCTGGGGCAAATAGCCCCACTTGCCCCTCCCCGGGCGGCCCTGACACCTGTTTCCTTTCATTACTTTCATGGGGTAAGGGGCAGACAGAGACACTCAGATCTGCCTCCCCGAGAGGCAGGGCCTCCCCATGTCACCTCATGTTACAGTCATAGCTCTGCCAAGCTTCTCCAATTAATCCCTCCACCATTCAATACAGCTACACCTAACACACTGAAGTTGCTAGAGTGTATGCAGATAATTGCCAGTGGTAATAGCAGCTTTGTGGGGGCCAGAAATAAGTTTGCATTGGCATGTACTGGAACCTTATTTCCTGGTTTTCAGAGGTTTGAGTTGTACTGAAATCAATATTCTGTAGGGCACAAGATATCCCTGGGCAATCTTAACTCTCTGTTAATTAAGTGGGTTTTTTTTTTTACAGTGAATACACTTTATCTGATCTACATAACTGTATGCTTATCTAGATGAAGTGAGCAAAAACTGCCATTGCAGACAGTTGCAATTTGAATGACAGAATGATATCAGCTACAGGTTTTAGTGTTTATATAGTACATGGTAGCCTGACAGCAGTTCCCGTAAATAATTTTACTTCTATCCCCTTTGTATAGTCCAAAATTAGTAACGGTAAGGTCATTCTTCAACATCCTTTACTGTGCTTTTCACTTTTCAAGGGTTTGATTCTGCGTTCTGCAGGACCCAGACTGCAGTATGTGTAGGCACAAAGGATCAAAAGTGATCAGCAAGGGAGAAAATCTCAGAAAGGACCCAGGCCCCGCATCAATGAGGGTGCTGCTGGTTGCTGCCCAGTAGCAAGAGTGAAGCTCAAGAGGTGACCAGATTGCTAAGCACCTCATTAGCAAGATGAGTTTCAAACGTAAACCTGGTCATTGGAGAGTAAAGTAGCAAGGCCACAGTGAGCAGAGACTTTCCACAGCCTACTGAGTTAAAATTTTTATTAAAGTTAATGTTTAAAATCACATTTACACAAGTTAAGAGGGAAGGTACTGTACATCTGGGGTTGGGCTTGGGTTATGGGGGATTACAAGTATCGGTTACAAGGTTCACAAGGTACATACATATCACATAACCAGCATAGATCCAGATTGGGGTGTGGGAGTTTTTAAAGTGTCAGTGGATATGTGGGCGCGGGTACGCCACCCATGGAATGTATTAAGGGTCCAAGTCTATATTGGTGTAGGGCAGTGTTTCCCAAACTTGGGACGCCGCTTGTGTAGGGAAAGCCCCTGGCGGGCCAGATCGGTTTGTTTACCTGCCACGTCCGCAGGTTCGGCCGATCGCAGCTCCCAGTGGCCGCGGTTTGCTGCTCCAGGCCAATTGGAGCTGCTGGAAGCGGCGGCCAGTACATCCCTTGGCCCATGCCGCTTCCAGCATCTCCCATTGACCTGGAGCAGCGAACCGCGGCCACTGGGAGCCGCGATCGGCCGAACCTGCGGACACGGCAGGTAAACAAACCGGCCCAGCCTGCCAGGGGTTTTCCCTACACAAGCGGCGTCCCAAGTTTGGGAAACACTGATTTAAGTGATAAGGCTCAACTTCAACTTACTAGCCCTTTATCCACCTGCTAAAGTTTGACAGAGATGGTTAAATGCCCCAGAATTAATGGTGGCAGTGTTTGTTTTAATAGGTTTTTGCAAATGTGTTTTCAACTGACTTAGGTACTTCAGACTGAAAGATGAGCACTTGAAATGTTTATTTAAGCATGCGTTGAAGTATCCTATTGATAAAGTTACTTCTGATCAGTTTATTTGATCTCTAGAGATGATTGTGAAATGATCAGTGGATTTAAACAGCTCTGGTATGGTTTTGGATCTACTGACAAGTTTAACAAATATCACCCCTTTGACCTGCCCCTCCCATAGGGTTTAGATACCATGGCACCTTAGAAGCATCCAAGGTAGATCTACCTATGACTTTTAGCACAAGAGTCTCTTGCAGTTGTATTCTTGACACCACGAATCACTGACTAGGAGTAAAATTTTTAAAAGTGGCTAAGTGACCTAGGTTCCTAAATGCTTCAGTCACTTGTCAAAATGGAATGTAGGCTCCTAAAGGCCAGATTTTCAAAGGTATTTAGATGCCTAAAGATGCAGATAGAGGCCTAGTGGGATACATAAACATCAAGAACACATAAGCAGGTTAGGTGACTAAGTCCCATTTGAACCTGTCCAAAGTTTAGGGGTATTTGGTTCAGTGCAGTGTTTGGGATTTTTCTTTCTTTATATATTGTGCATAGAGCTGGGGGGAAAGTATTCCCACTGAGTCATTATTACTGATAGAATTTAATTAGAAAGTTATCTGATTCTGGGCCTTTCCCTGACAATGGCACCTTCTGCCTTGAGTATACTATACTTCATAATAGCAATACCTCAGAATGGTAGGAGACTTGCACAACTAATTCACGTAGCAAGAGTAATTCAGCTCTCCTTAAGGAAGAAGATATATCATCACATAACCAGAACATGGAAAGAAGTGGCCCAATGCTAACCCAGAAGAGATATGATAAACAAGGATTTGCTGTGTCCAGATTCAAGGAGAGTATTGGGAATCTATTACCTCTTGGGTGAAACAAATAAAAGGATCTAATCAAATCATTTCTACAGAAAAGCATGGATGTTGTATTCTGAACCATTCTGGTAGTAATGTTTATGAGGGTGGCCATTTGTGCACACAAAAATCTGGCTTGTATTCCCAGTCACAGTAAGGACATGCAGAAAATTAAACATGTTTTTGCAATTCCACATGAACATGATATTTAAAAATCAAGCCCTGCTTGACCTAAACCGGGCTCTGATGGCCTTTGCTGTGGTCTTTTAGAGATGTCAGAGCTGTACACCAACTCCCAGCCAATTTCAAACAATGAAAGGAGATAAGTAACAAACTCATAATCAATATGTCTTAGTTTAACTTCCAACAGCAGAACACTCCCCTGCTGTTTTCCAATCTCCTTTCATAGGGCTATTTTGTGCTACAAAGCAGTAATATGATAGAATGGCTCATAGGAGCACTGCATTAAGCTTCTACCACTCAGTCCTTGTTCGGTGGACTTCAACCCCTCTCTGGATGCTGCTTAGTTATCTATGCCAGAGACAACTCAGCCTTGGGTCTCCTAAGAATCTTGCAAAAAAATTGCCCTTGCAATTGACCAGATTGCACAAAGTGGCAGGGATTTTTCCAAACTTTTCTCAGAGGAGTGGATCCTCTGAATTCCTCACATGTTCATCATCCCCGTCCGATACTTCCAGCTACACAAGTTGGATGCTGTCAGGCTGTGCTAAATTTACCAACAAACTCAGTACAGCTCTCAGGGACCCACTGAAGCTATTTCCAGGAGTTTGTTGCCCAATGGTGCAGCCTCTTGCCTTATTGTGGGTGTAAGAAAGCATTTTTCTTTAAATGAATGGACTCTCTAGTCTTCACTCCTTTCTGCAGCATCTGCCAATCTGCTACATAGCATATACTGAAGGCTACATTCAAGGATTTGTTGGGGAGACTAGCAGGGTGCCATCCCCGAGCATGGCCCCTTGTGGCACCTCATGGCCCTGCAGCCATCCCACCCTGAGCTCCCTCATGATTGTTGCAATAATTTACTCACAAGCCAGAATACTTAAAGTAAGATCCCCCTTTATGGGGTCTTATTTGCTAAGTCTTTTCAGAATACAGACTCTTTGGCCCCTCAGTCCCAAGATATCTTGTCCATGCTTCTGGGGCCCCATAGCCCTCCTTCTTGGGGCCTGTGCTGTGATTCTGCAAGGTTTTACTCCTTGGTTCTGGGGTCCGACAGCCTTCCTTCTTGCAATCTCCCTTCTTTGTCTTTCAGGAGGCTTCTCATTTGTCTCCAGGGTGGACTGTTTTAACCACACGACCTTCCTGTCAGGTGACTACACTAATTTTCCCCATCTGGGGAGGAGAGATGAATGAGTCATGTGCAGGGATGGACCAGTTACCTCTTAAAGGAGCCAATCACTCTGTGACAGAGACCTTCGTTAAAATATTGGCAGTTCTTGAGTTTGAGGGTGGGCATATAACAGCAGGGCCATTGGCTTTTACTGTTCCAAAGGGCCTGAAACTTTATCACTGGATGGGGGCACATCTTGAAGCAGGATTGTCATGTGGATCACTTCCCCTCCCACTTTAAGAGCCGGAAAGGAGGAGGAGGAGCCAATAACATGTGACTAGCCAGGTCTCCATGGCTCATCAACACATGTCCATGTTCTGTAGGCCACCAGTGGAGAACCTCTCATCTCTTGGATGGCTCTGCTAAGTGCAATGATCGGCTATTGCTGCTGGTAGCTGCAGGCAGTTTGTCTCCTGCCTCACAATGCACTTGTAAGCGGGGGAATGGTCCCGCTATTGTGGGGAACTTTCCTGGCTTCTGCACTACCCCGGTGAAGTGGGCTAGCGAAAGGATCTGAGTCCTCGCTCCCACTTCCTTTACCCAGAGGCCTCCCTGCCCTTGAGGACTCCCCTTCCACTCTCCTGTCTGGCAGAGTCCTCATAAACCCCGACAAGGCTGGGTCCAGGATTCCTGGGGGTCTCGACCCCCAACCCTGCTGTGGTCACCCAGGACAGGGGCTAGGGTGTCCCCACTCCGGGGTACTCTCTTTGCACTGGGCACCTCCCTGACCCACTGATTATTTCATACAATTTAAAGCAAATACCAGTTGTTTAATTAACAATTAATTTAAAAAAAAGAATAAGGAAAAATGGGAAAAGTTAAAGGAAAACACATCACCCCGCTCTGTGGCAGGGAACATTACAAACAGTGTCTCTGGAACATCAGGGCAGTTCACAGGCTGTTCCTTGTAGGTCCCAGGCTCCTTCTCAGGCCCTGGCTGTGCTGCAGAGACGCTGGGGGTTGGACACTTGCTCTGGCGGTGGCCACACGCTCTCAGGCTCTAGGTGTCAGGACCCTTTTTCCCAGCGTCGCCCCTGCCCGGTCGGGGTTATGATCCCCTCCAAGTCTGGCCTGCAAGGCCTCTTGGCTGAGGTGTGTCCCTGCGCTGGGCCTGCTGCCCAGGGTCCCCCTCCTCTCCCCAGCTGCTCACCGCACCCGGCTCCAGACTGCTCCAGCCCCAGCTCCAGCTCCACTCTGCCTCAGCGCTGCTGCTGCTGCTGCTCTGCCTTCAGCTCCCTGGGCTGCTTCTCTGGCCTCTGGGGCTCTGGTTGCTACAGCTCTGCCCCCAGGGCAGCTCTGCTCTCTCTGGGCTGTGCTCTGACTTTGTGGCTGCAGCTCTGCTTCCAGCAACTTAGGTCGGGCCCCTGCTCTCTCCTTAGCTCGGCCCCACTCTGTCTGACTCAGGCCATTCCAGCTCACACGGAGGACGGGACCCCCCTGGCCTCCTGACTCTCTGATTAGCCTGCCCGCCCTGTCAATCAGGCTGATCTGGAGCATTGGCCTCTCCCCATTGTTCCTGGGGACTGTCAGTCTCAGGCTCCTGATTTCCCATCGACGCTTCCCCTTTTAGTGCTGGGAGCTAGCCAGCCAAAACACCCCCACTGAATGTTAGCAAGGGGGCAACAGTCCCCTTACACACTCAAGGCAGGCACCATAGTGTACATCCTATTGTTGCCTATTGCTTAATCTGTGCCTCCCTAAAAACTAACTCTAGCAACAACTTTACTCAGACTTCTCAAAAACCAGGAGTCTGATTCACATAATTGATTTGGCAATTGCTAGACATGAACATGTACAGAAGCAAATTTGTTGAGAGGCAGAACAATTTTATTCACTATTTAAAAAATAACAAAATATAGAATAAATATTTATCCACAAAATACATATACGGGTAAAATGTAATATAATTAAGTTAACGTCACAAAATAAGTTTCTCTTATCTGAGTGAGCTGAGCACTCATATTATTACATATTATATTAGGAAAATACATACATTTTCTAAGTGATTTAGTGCTTATGAAAGTTGTTGAGCTGATGGCTTAGGAGACTGAAGTTCTCCATTTCCCCATAGAATCGGTGGAGTACAAGCTTTCCCCCATCCAACTTCAGTGTTCCATCTCCTTCCTGGAAGACCTCCTCTTTGGGGAAGACAAAATTCAGTCCTGATGGCTCATTCAGTCCCTGGCTTCTCTGCAGAGATTGCTGCCAACAGTTGGTCCAGAGGTGGTAAGTTTTATGAGGTGGCATGTGTACTTAACACACAGTCTGTACCTAATCTTCGTCCATGGATGCTGTTGCACCACCTTCAACATCTAATGTAGCCAAATCTTCTTGACAAGATGCTGCAACAGGCTGAGCACTGTCTACACCAACACCTACATCATTGTGAACAGCTGTGCTCTTTTACTCTTTGCTGATCATTGTACAAAATAAGCTCTACAGCCAAAGCTAGAGAGACCACCAAACAAATAGCAGGTGAAAATGAATTTTGCTAGTTATCCTCAGTTCATTTCAAACCAGTGACGAAGGCCAAATCTACAGTAGAAAATTTTTGCCAGTATAGCCATACCGACTAACCTTCTTAATGTAGCCGTGTTAGTCTGGATCTGTTAAAGCAGCAAAGAGTCCTGTGACACCTTATAGACTAACAGACATAAAGGAGCATGAGCTTTCGTGGGTGAATACATGCATGCATCCGAAGAAGTGGGTATTCACCCTCGAAAGCTCATGCTCCTATACGTCTGTTAGTCTATAAGGTGCCACAGGACTCTTTGCTGCTTCCTAATGTAGACACAGCTTGTATCAGCAAAAGAGTGCTTTAACCGATATAGCTTATGCCAGTTCCCTGGGCAAACTAACTTATACCAGAAAAAGCACTTTTATGCTGGTATAACTTCATCTACATTTGGAGTTTTGTTGGTATGAAAATATTGCAAAAAATCACACCCCTAACTGACATTGCTATACAGCGGTGGTGGGCAACCTGCGGCCCGTGGACCACATGCAGCCCGTCAGGATAATTTGCTGGCGGGCTGCGAGGCAGTTTGTTTACATTGACGGGCTGCAGGCACAGCCACCCACAGCTCCCAGTGGCCGTGGTTCGCCGTTCCCAGCCAATGGAAGCGGCGGGAAGCAACGCGGGCTGCAGGGACATGCTGGCTGCCGCTTCCCACAAGTTGCCCACCACTACTATACAGGCACATGTTTCTAATGTAGGCTTGGCCTTAAACTTGAAAGGTTCTGAATCCTGTCACACCATCCCCTACATTTGGTCCCTTCATGAAACATATCCCTATAAATAGATAATCTTTGCAAGATTAAAATGCAAAGGAAGTATATTTATACCACAGCTTATTATCATAATCATTGTATATGACTCAAACTTTATACCTTAGTTTACATAACACAAGAGTTCATGCAATAGTTCTCATAATAAAATAAGTTGTATAAATATAATTCATTTGTATGTGTATATAATATTCAAATGGACTTTATACTGCATTTGTGGACATCTCTAAGTCACTTTTATGCCAGTTACATTATTGTTTCTATCATGACGAATGCTCTTCAAAATACAAGGAAAGCAAAAATATTTCAGACACAGTAGTCCAAATTATCCTCTGTGTATCTATGCTGAAATCATAGTTATACCAAGGTGAGTTTGACCCATTAGATGAGATAAAACAGGTATTCTGGGCGGGGACATGGTAATAAACCACACTGGCATTTCTCTGTTTCTGCAGCATTAAAATTCCATTTAAAAACAAAAATTACATTCTTGGTCCCGATGGTTGCAAAGGTAATATTCCAAACACAAATCAGTACAGTTCCTGAGGAGGTAATAATATGCATGTCTTCAGACAGAGAAAGAATAACTCTAAAAGAAATATGAATGTCCCCTGTTCATTTAAATTTGTGTTGACTGTAGAATCTAATAACGTCATTCTCAATGGTTTGCTGTTAGGAATTGTGTTCTGATTAAATGTTCCACTTTGTTTATGAATTTACTCACAGTCACATTTTCTGTATCACACCTTGCCTGCAAAATAAACCAAAAATTGGAAATTACCTAATAAATACTTAACATGTATAGTTCTTTATATCTTGAAAACATTGGACAAACATTCACGAGTCCTTGCAAACCCCGCAGTCATGTACGTATGCACATAAGTACAACAGAACCCTGTTTAGTCGATCTAATTGGGACTGAGGCCAGATTAGATCATCAAAAATTTGGATAACCCGGAGAATGGCAAAAAGTTTCTAGCTGTTATTTTAAGATGCAGAGTTGCTTTTAAACTAGTTGACCCCTCCCAGAAAAACATTAAAACATAACACCTTTCTTTATTTACTGTATGCATGAACCAGTTCTCCTATTAAAGAGTACAGTACCAGTTTTTAAAAATGCAAAAATGATCATTTTTACTTGCAACAACAGCAATCCTTACTATTTTTGAGTTGATTGAGTTTATCATTTCTGCATTTTTAAAAACTGGTACTGTATTCTTTACTAGACGTAATAGTTTGTGTATGTGTAAGTGAAGGGGGGGGTAGGTTTTAATGCTTTGTAACGATCCTGTGTATGCACTTTGTTAATATGGGGAGCCGGATAATGGATAGTCGGATAAACGGGGCTCTACTGTACTGTACTATGACCCCTTTCGGCAGAGGGGTCAAACTGAGAGGTAGAAAAAGGAGGACAGAAACACCGTCAGTCACAGTGGCAGAAAGAGAGAACTGGAATTCATGAACTGATTTAAACTTTCAGTAGAAAGAGATAAAGAACAGATAAAAGAGAAAAGACATCTAAATATTCTGTCTGCCTACAACAAACTACATTGAGATCAGCTGAAGCTGGAATCATGAGATGTTTAATGACTTGTCCATGCTACAGCAATCACAATGCAGAGTCAAAATTTGCCATCTCGTTTTAAGCAGAAGTCCCCATTCAACACAACTTAGTGTTCAGTCTAAAAATCAATGGTATGGTATGACCCCAAGAAGTTCCTGATCAATCCATTAAATTATGTTGCCTATGAAGAATGTGTGATCTCTGGAAGAATAAACATAGTGAGGAAATAAAAAGCTACCTGTGTTTTCATGTTCTTTTGGAGTGATGGTTTTAGTATTTCGAAGTTGAGAAAAAATGTTGAGAATTTTCCCATTTCAGGCTGTTTTTCCAGGTATTCTATCCCGTCAATGATTGTGCTGGCACAATCTACAATCTAAGGGGGAAAAAGTTACAGAAAAAGGATATTTATTCAAAATGAGATTCAAGAATTGTCAACTGTTAAATGGAAATGTGTGGTTCAAAAAATACTGACTTAGGTTTCACACAGCAGGGTGACAAATGGATTGTGAAACTGGCTCTGATATTTAAGGGCCAGATTTTCAAGTAATTTAGGCAACCAATTGTATACCTAACTTGTATGTATATTTACCAACGCTGCAGGCACAAATTAAGTACAATGTGCAAATGGCTGATCTGCCAGGAATGATTTTTTTGTAATTTCTTAAGCAAACGAGGTGCGTGGTTGCTTGAAAACGTGATCCTCACTGCCTTAAGGTCAGATGAAGTAAAGCAGCTACATCCGTTTACACCACAAGAGGGTAAAGCCCTGTGGCTGCAGTTTCAATTTAAGGCTCTTCACATATTTGAAATTAAAACTGACTGATAAAATATTACATTGCGTGAGAGAGGAATTAAATTCTCTTGAAATTAATCAGTACTATGGAAGTAACAACATTTCATACAGAAAACTTCTTAAGAACGTTTTACAAAAGTGTTTAAACCATGTCTACTACTTGGGGAAAAATGTTAATATCTAATAAGCATACACCTTGATATCTCATTTTTTTAAATTACTTTATTAAACACTGTCTCGGATGTCAGTATAACAAAACCATAACTAACTAAACCGTATTAAAACTACACTAAACATTTTGAGGCTCTGTAATTTTGTGAATTATACTGAGAATGTATTTGTGTGCGCAGAACATATACGCATATGCAGGAAATGTGCTGACATTTTTATCCTTATTTCCCTTTTTGTTTGCCTTTTACTGTGATAAGTATTTTATAATGTGATTGTCTTCTTGGACCTGGATCAAAGCATCTACTCATTTAAACATGTCACTTCTACACAAAATGTGTGTATGTATGTGTAAAATATAAAAACAAGCTGTTCACTGTCCTTGCTTTCCTTTCATATCACCAAATATTTTCTTAGAATTAATGTTTATTCAAGGTTTATTTGGAGCAAGTGCTTTTTAATTTCATGGTGAGTAATATAATTGCCTTAAAAAGGCAAATATTCATTTGAAAATGAAATTGAAAGAACAACCCATTTTTCTAAACTACTGGCTGCACAATTTTAGGACTTTACAACTTAGTAATGTGTACTCTTCTAGTATCATGAAACTCATTTTAATCAACATTTTTACTTACATTTTGATGAACTGGGGTTGGTATCCTCAACCTCTGAAAGAGAAAATAGCAATTAAAGTCTTCAAATACTGTTTTCATTAACACTGATAAAAGATATGGTATAGTATTAGTAAGTTAACATCCTCACATCTCAGTAAAAAGTAAATATAACACGGATGAAAAATGACTGCATGTATCAATTCTTAGAAAGGTTTAAGTTGACAGTTACCTGATCATCTTTCATTACATGCTTAATATTTTTTGTTGAAATCAGAATTTCTCGAACAACCTTAATCTTGTCAGCAGCAGCATAGACGCTCAAAGCTAGCAAAAGAAAATATACATTCAACGTCATTGTTCTGAAGTGCTCAAAGTGGGTCTGAAAACGCATGCTCCTGGACTTATCCACTACCATTTTATGGTTTCTCTTTAAGGAAATGAATAATTTATCTTGATTTTTGAGGTTGATAAAACAATCACTGTGTGGGACTTTCTGGACAAAATATTTCCAGTAAATTTTTTTTTCACCTTCATGTTCACTCTTTAGTCAAGTAAAACTTCCAATGAAGTGAGTAACAAAAAATGTCAGGAGCTGGACCTTTGTTCTATGTATTATCAATTAAATAAATAATGACCTGACCTGTTGTTGAACAGCTGCCACTCTGATTAATTTCCCAAAACGCAAAGCCAGCCCATTCAGTAATGAGAAGAACACAATAGTTTTGATGTGTAAAGAGGCTGTGCTAAAAAGGAGTTTTATGCAAAACACGTGGAATGTTGCCCAAAAAAAAAAAAAAAAAAGTAAGGTAGCAAAAGCCATTTGTGAGAGTTTTATAAAATTCTATTAGAATATCCAAAAATCCACAAAATCTCATATTATTTTACAAAAATTAACATACAGCCCAGAAGTTGGAAGGGGTCTCCTTCATAAATCTCCAGCTACTGTACTACCTAGGCCAATTGGACATTCTCCCAGTGTAGGGCAATCCCCAAGGAGGTATTAATTCAACAGATGCCGCTTTGTGCTCTGCCCATTCTCTTTGTTCCAGTGTATTTATCTATTTTAGGTACTTATATGGCCACTACCACAATATCTTTAATGTCGTTACCCTCACAACATCTCTGTGAAGTAAGGCAGTGTTGTTATTCCCACTATACAGATGGGGAAACTAAGGCACAGAGAGAAGTAATTTGCCCAAGGTCACACAAGAAGCCTGTGGAGGAGCATGGATTTAAACCCTGATCTCCCTAGGCCTGGGCTAGTGCTCTAACCACTGGACTGTCCTTCTCTAGGGGATATGTAGAGGACACTCCTTCAGCCACATCCTTTTCACCAGCCACACTCCTGACAAGCACCCTACTCCTCTATTGTAAGGGGTGTGGCTCAAGGACTGTTGGTTTCTGGCAATCCTGAGTTTCTGGAACCACCCCTTTGGGGTCATTACCAAGTAGTCCAACTTGTAGCAGACCTCAGGTAACTACAGGGATATGTCTACACTGCAGTCATTGGGTGTGATCACAGCTCATGCAAATATACCTGAGCTAGCTCTTAGGTACTGGAGTAGTGAAGCTGTAGCAGCACAAGTTTCACTATGGGCTAGCCACCTGATTAATTACCCAGGATCCCAAGTAGGCTTGTAGAGCCCATGTTGTCACAGCTTCGCTGCTATCAGCTGCTATCAAGGCATGGAATTGTGGCTCCTGCAGACATATCCAAGTTGTGCTAACGGGCAAAGCAACTGTTAACTGACCCCAGGACCCAGAGTACATAAAAATGGTTTACAGCCACCTTTGCCCCCCATTTCCTCAGCTCTGCCAAGCACAACTTGGATACAGTTGAGGCTTCATCTCAAGACATTAAGCTTCGGCATTGTCTTGGTTGGACAGTGGTCTTGGCACCACCATTGCTTGGTGGGGTGGCTGGGATGGAAAAACTGCAGTGGTGCTATAGAGACGTGAATTTATCCTCACAACAACCCAGCGAGAAAAGGAATTATTTTAATTGGGATCCCCATCTATTTGAGCCTGAGGGCTGTAGCAGTGGCTGGTCTGGTGATCCCTTGTTCTGGAGGAGGAGCAGTGTATTTTATTTACTCATGCTTTGAGCTGTGGTCCAGGATTTGGCCCTTCTTTTTCATCAGAAGTGGCTTTGAAGGGAGCAGAATGTAAAGAAGCAAGGCCACTGGTTTGTAACTATAACGTCACCTAAAGCAGAAAGAGCTCTTATGCAGGAGAGCAATGTGCCGCATTTGGAAGGTAAATAGATGTTCAGTGGAGAATAGATTCCACTCTCACTGCTAGAGGTGCTGCTTTCAAGGCATATTGGCAGGGGTGGCTGAGCTGGGTGTATACTAATTTAAGTCCAGTACACATTATGGGTTGAAAGTATGACTCTAAAGTCTTCTGTTGTTGGTGTCCTAAGGAATACCCTGCTCCTCAGGCTGCCAACCCCCTACCTCACTGACTTCCTATTGTGATATGTTGACTTGCAAATCACTGTCCACATGTCAAAACATTGTCTAGAAGGCAAGAGTGCAATGCTTAGACATAGATAGACAAAAACAACAGTGCAATACAAGCAAGTGTAGGCCCCGATCTTGCCAATACTTATGCATGTAAATGAATCTAAGCATGGAGATAGTCTCATTGAACTCAGTGGTGTGTAAAGCTACTCAGATGTGTACAAGTTGGCAGGATCAGGGTATTAAGCACCAGCACCACTAGAAATAGGAAGCAAAAAGAAATGTTTCCAAGCTGAAAGGCAGAAAAAGAGGATACATTCTGGATACCAGTGGAGGCTGGCATTTTGACCCCTGGTGACCCCCCAAAAATTGGAATTAACAGTGATATTATATAAACTAATGAATGAATCTGTGACCTTGGAAACTGGTATCAAATGAAAAAATCATAACGGGTAAAACATCTACTCTGGTGCTGGTGCGTGATTTCCACATCTGATAAAACTGTCTGACATAAAGGAAGAAATTGGATAATGATCTGAATAAGAAAATGAAACAGGGTTGAAAGTATTCAAAATGCCAGCTAAATGCATGTGATGCCAGCTGTATGGGCATCTATGGCAAACTGCTGTCTGAGATCAGAAGTCTTGGATACAGCACTGAATCAAACAATAGATATTCAGCAGAAGTACATCAAAGATGTTTGATGTACTTTGTATAATTGAAATAAGAAAATACTTAGCAGTCAATTAATTAAAATCTGATGCTGTGTTTTATTTCCTAAGTCTCCCTAACTATAAAGACAAGACAATTAAAAGTAAAGGGCCCAATCTTGCTAGCATTAAAGGTAGGGCCATTTGGCTTAAACAGAAGTATGACTGGTCCCTAACATATTGGTCTGACCCTTTGAGTCTCTGTTGCCTAGGGCAGTATGGCGTGCAAGCTTCTTGAAACTCTAACGCCAGTGTGTGTGGAAGCTACAGGTGTCATATTTTCAAAAAAATATATCAGGACAGCTTTGGGATAACCTTTTTTGGAGTCATAAAATACTCAGGTGCTCCTCATTCTGGATCCTTACTTTGAACAGCTCCACCCAAGTCATGAGTTCATTGGAACTCTATTGTAGTGTTGCCACCTGGCACATTATGACAAGCTTTGGCTTTGAACAATGGTTGACATGAAACAGGCTTGCTACATGACAAGAATGGAACAGGTGTCTATGAAACATATGCAGTATGTCTCCGACACATCTTTTGTACAGTAGAACCTCAGCGTTATGAACAACAGAGTTATGAACTCACGGGTCAACCACACCCCTCATTTGGAACTGGAGGTTCACAATCAGGCAGCAGAGACTAAAAATGCAAGTACTGTAAAGTACAGTGCTGTGTTAAACATAAACTACTAAAAAAAATGGAAAAGTTTAAAAAAAAAGATTTGACAAGGTAAGGAAACTGTTTCTGTACTTGTTTCATTTAAATGAAGATGGTTAAAAGCAGAATTTTTCTTCTGCGTAGTAAAATTTCAAAGCTGTATTAAGTCAATGTTTCAGTTGTAAACTTTTGAAAGAACAACCATAACGTTTTGGTCAGAGTTACAAACAACCTCCATTTCCGAGGTTTTTGTAACTCTGAGGTTCTACTGTACTCAAAAAAAACCCCAAACCCTGAACACTTTGATTGATGAATTGAAATACCAGGACATTGCAGGCATTCAGAAGGAAGTTCTTGGGACCTTGAGGCATCATGTGGAAAAGAGGACTGGTCTGATAAAATCATGACACAAAGTTTCTTTATCCATGCGGCTACAAGTAAGGAGAAGTGTTAGGTGTAGTCCAGGTCACCGGCCTTCCATGAGGCCCGAGCATGGAAGGCGTGGAAGTACACCCCACTGGCCGACACCCTGAGAGCCCTGAGAGGGCTACGAGGTCCAGATACAGGCCCTGATTGTGGGAGCCCTGGGCGCATGGAACCCTCACAATGAGCTGGTACTGAGAGCGTGCGGAGTCAGTCGATGCTACACCCAGCTCATGAGACAGCTCATGGTGTCCGACACCATCAGGTGGTTCAGAGACATCTACATGGAACATATCACGGGACACCGCCAGTACCAGGTCGAGTAACCGAGACTGCCAACCAGGGAAATAACCCACTTCCTTCCCTGATGAACCAAGGGATGCACCCTACCCATGTACTTATTCCCTACACCAGTGTTTCCCAAACTTGGGACGCCACTTGTGTAGGGAAAGCCCCTGGC
>NW_020664980.1:5358497-5393808 GCF_002925995.2 Terrapene triunguis
GTAATAAACAGAGTTCAGCTTGCAACCACATTGGTCGTGTGCCTTATCCTCTCCGCATGAAACGCCACACCTAACCTAACCTAAAGCATGTAAGTGGTCCCACTACAGTCATTTAAGTTAGGCACCTCACTCAGTACGTTGCTGAATCCGGATCAGTCTGTTTTCAGAATATGTATATTTTAAAATTCTTTAAAAATAGTTTTTATACAGATTATTCTAGCTCTGGTGATATTTATAAGGGTCTTCTCAGCAGGAGAGAGACTATATAGGAGAACCTAGTGACACTGATTACCCAGAAACTGCACAGAGTTTAAAAAACAAAACACCACACAGAATTCTGGAAGAAAAAAAAAAAGGGCGTTTTCATTACCATCTTTCAGTTATCTGATGTGTCACTAGAATTTTCAAGGAAATGTGATTATCAGACAGCAGCCATTTAACATTATCAGAATTAGCATTTGCCTGTGCTATGCTAGAAGGCCAATAGGGGAGAATGAGGGAGATCTCTATAATATTTTTATGATTATTATATGCACATCAGTTTACCTGTTTGATATTATTCTGTATGAGTTACATCAAAGGAGACTGTTAGGGAAAAAACAACATGCAACAAAACAATGACAGAGATCGAATTCCTCCACAGAGAATACCAAGGATCCTTAGGAGAACAATGGAGGACTATTAATTGGGAAATGCCCACCTAACTGGTTCCAGCCAATTAAGCAGATTTGTTTTCTCAAGGCCAGAGCCTAGGGTCAAAGGGACACAAAATCATTAAAACCCTTTTGAGGGGAAGCTGGGAGCAGGCAGCAGGTGCTCGAAGGGAGAATGCAGTAGTGTAGCCTGTTGGGTGAATAAACAATACATGTTTCAGAGGGGTAGCTGTGTTAATCTGTATCAGCAAAAACAATGAGGTGTCCTTGTGGCACCTTAGAGACTAACAAATTTATTTGGGCATAAGCTTTCGTGGGCTAAAACCCATTTAAGCTACACAAAAGAATAAATGGACACAAATCAGACATCAAGAATTGTAACATTCAAAAACCAGTAGGAGAACACTTCAATCTCCCTGCACACTCAATAAAAGACTTAAAAGTGGCAGTTCTTCAAAAAAAAAAAAAACCTTCAAAAACAGACTCCAATGAGAAACTGCAGAACTGGAATTAATTTGCAAACTGGACACCATCAAATTAGGCCTGAATAAAGACTGGGAGTGGCTGGGTCACTACAAAAAGTAATTTTCCCCTCTGCTGATACTCACACCTTCTTGTCACCTGTTGAAAATGGGCAATGTCTATCTTGATTGCATTGGCCTCGTTAGACTACAAAAGTAATTTTCCTCCTTTGATATTCACCCCTTCTTGTCACCTGTTGAGAATAGGCCACTTCCACCTTAATTAAATTAGCCTCGTTAGAGGCTTTTCATGTGCTGTAATATATATACCTGCTGCTTTCTGTATTTTTCACTCCATGCATCTGAAGAAGTGGGTTCTAGCCCATGAAAGCTTATGCCCAAATAAATTTGTTAGACTTTAAGGTGCCACAAGGACTCCTTGTTGTTTAAACAATACATGTGAGTCACTTTAATCAGCTACTGGCCATAGGCTCTTGGAGGGAAGCTTTCATGCAGTGCCAAATACATTTGGACTGGTCACGTTTACATGGTTGGGAAACAGGGGACTGCAACCCACTGATCCAATCCAAGAGTGCTGTTCCACCCTTCAGAGAGATGAAAAATGCCAAGCATGTCACCTGGCTGTGGCCCACTCGAGAGGCACTGGAAAGGTGTAAAAGGCAGCGCACCCTGTAGCCATGACACCAATGTTTTCAAAATCCATAGCACTAGGCATCTACATCGTTACTGAGTTCAATGGGAGCTGCAGGTATGTGGCACAGTGGAAAAATCTGACCAACTATTTAACTGCTTAAATATAGGTTTAGGAGTCTAGCTTGAGGCATCCAGCTTTGAAAACCTGGACCTGAGTGCATTGCCAAAAAGATTTTCTATTATTCCACAAAAATTAACTCCTTAAAATAGGTCAAGAAATGAATCCAGGATTTCCTCTTCCTTTGGTTTTTATTAGAACCAACTGAAACACCAATTTCAATGCTTGTCAGAAGAAGGGGTACTTATCCTGTGGTTCTGACCATAATAGTCCCATCTATCAGCTATTCTGAAGTGCAACAGGACATGGAAGAGAATCTAAAGAGAGCTGGATTATAAGCATCGCCTCTGTAGACAGACACCAGTATGAAGTAATTCAGCCTTTAAGATATGGAAATACACTCCCGTGTAGCTAGATCAAGCTATCTTTTCTGTACAACAGATATTTAATGGTATGTCCTAAGCTTATACATTCTACAAGGGAAATGCTTTACCCACTCCCTTCCCCTCCAATTTATCATAACCAATGAATATATCAAGCTGTGATGTTATCTAATTAAAATATAACCATGCAAGTCATTGTTGCTACCACTGCTATGTAATTGCAGCAAATCTTATATAAAATATAACTCATGGCCAGAAAGGGTTAAACAGCTTGCAGGCAGAATGACCCAAAGCCCACCTTTAAAGTCATGTTAGAAAGGTATGCGAATGGTCATGAGAAGTTAGAAGTGATGCTAATTGTGTGCATCTTAGATGCTACCTGTCTGACATGATAGCTACTAATTCAGAGATCAAAACGCAATATGAACATTTCAATGAATCTTGGGTGAAGTAATGTCATTGTCTATGTGTCTCTGTAGTTTGTGATAGACTGCCTAATGGAAAAATTGCCCTATGTTAATTTGTGTAACTAATTACTAGTGGTGTTTAGAAAGCAAAAGGTTACATCAAAAGCCTATTGATTATCCAGGACTGCATGGTGAAGTGGATGCTAGAACACTGTAGAAAAAGACCCTTGGGTCCTGATTCTGTCATTTCAGATCTGCTTAAGGCTTCATACAGGGGAAGCGTAAGCCATAAGAAATAAGATCCCAGTCCTAAGCTGGAACACTCTGCAATGATATTGGACATTGGACTATAACCAGGGCCATCCCTAGCCATTTGGGTGCCCTATGCAGCCCCCCCAACCCCCGCCCCGGGTCTGGGAGGCAGGAGCTGTGGGGGGCCACTTTTGGGGGCCCCATAGGCCCAGAGTGGCCCGGGGGATTAGCGGGAGGCTGGGAGCAGCCCACTCCGCTTCCCTCGCCTGGCCCCAGCCGTGTCACTCGGGGGAGGGGGTTGGGGGAAGGGATTCCCACCCCACACACACACTCACCGGTGGGAAGCGGAGCAGCCCAGCCCCAGCCCGCTCTACTCCACCAGCTCCCAGCCGCGGCGCTCCACTTCCCGCCGCCGGTGAGAGCTGGGGGTGGTCCTTTCCCCAACCCGAGCCACATGGCTGGGGCCGGGGCAAGAGAAGCGGAGCGGGCTGGGGCTGCGTCTCTCCATTTCCAGCTGCCGGTGAGGAGTGGGAGGCGATCTTTTCCCCACATTCACCAGCGGCGGGAAGCAGAGTGGAGCAGAGCGGGGGCCGGGTTGCTTTGCTTCCCGCCGCTGCTGGTGAGTGCAGGGTGGCTGGGGGAAGAGGTGGAGTGGGGGTGGGCCGGGGGTGGAGCAGGGGGGAAGGGTAAGAGGCAGGGCAGAGGGAGTTGTCCAGGGCCCCACACCTCCCTAGAGACAGCCCTGCCCCTTGCAGGGGGGGCTGGCCGAGGGATAGGGCTGGTCACCGGGGCTGGTGCTGCCACGTATGCAGCACGCAGCTGCCTAGGGCACCATGCTCCAAATTTCATGGTGCCCTAGGCAGCTGCGTATGCTGCGTATGCCTAAGGACGGCCCTGACTATAGCCTATTTCTGAAAGAACTCTGCAACTACAAAGCTCGCCATCTCTGCTGTGAATCTAAACCTTAAGAATTAAACGCATGTCTGTATGTATATTGATCTTTTAGCCTATACTCGCTCTCATTTTTTAATAAATTTTAGTTTAGTTAATAAGAATTGGCTGTATGCGTGTATTTGGGTAAGATCTGGAATATTCAGTAACGTGGGAGGTAATGTGTCCGATCCTTTGGGATTGGTAGAACCTTTTATTTTATATGATGAAATATGATTTTCAGAAATCTTCATTGTTGTCAGTAGCTACCTATGGGGTGCTCTGCTCTTGTTCGATGATGATAACAGTCGGCTGCGTGCGTGTCCCCTCTGTGTGCTGCCCCAGCTCTGCGCAGATAGCTGACACAGCAAACCCCGAGAGAACCCCCAAAGACCACAGACTCTAGTAAGGTATGAAGGAACCCGAGCCAGGTTTATTGTCAAACGAAGCACAGAAATAGTTTCCTATAGACTCTACAGGACGTACTACGAATATGTGCCCCCTGGCAATGGACACAGCTCAGTCAGTGGCGGGACACTCCACTGCCCCCTAGTCTGGACAAAGATGCGCATTCTGGGACCTACTTTTATACAGTTACAGGACAGATTACTCATCCCTACTGACGTATTGAAGTACAGCCCCTTGACTCATTGGGGGCTGTCTCCTCCTTTGATCATGTTGTTTCAAACAGACAGATCTATCCATCATGCTGTCCTTTTGACCCTGTCTTTAAGATGCACCTGCCTGTTCCTTGTTATGTCTATGGAGTGTCCTTGTATCGGGCTGTCCAGGTGCCATCTTGGCCCAAGTTCCTCTTATTGGCATTTATATGTGAATGCACCTGCTTCTAACAACCCTCTTCTCGCCAACTTCTGTGAGTGAGGCCTGTCTCTGGCTCACAGCCCAGCTTTTGCTTAGCAAGGCCTGGAAGTACTTTGGTTCAGGCTTCAGGCCTCAGACTGGGCCTCTGACACAAGAGGTTATGTTTCAGGGCCTGATCTTACTACATTCATCATATTTGACTTGGGTACCTGGATGGAGGCCTGAGGCTGGGTCACTTTAAGGGAACTGTGGTGTTGGTTTTTGGGCAACCAGTGAGGTAATAAAGAAGCTGTTTTATGCTGGCTTGGTAAATCTAAGTATTGGAATAGCCACCAGCTTTGGGGTTTGTCTGCCCCATTCTTTGCGGTTCACTCTAATTGAGTGACCTCGGCTGGCCCCCACTGGGACCCTGGTCACACAAGCATAAGAAATTAGTTCAAAATAAAATGATATTTAAGGGGGGAAATATTCAGACCCTTCCCCATTGCACCTCAACATGGCAAAAAGCCATTTCTAACTAGGAAACAACCTGATTATCCTTTCCTTACAGAATATCACAAGGAATGACATAAATGTGAGCTCTACTGGTACACAGAATAATAGCAGCCATTTAGGCTAAATTAGCAGCATCGTCCCGCTTCGCTGCTCCAGGTTGGTACATTGCGATGGAGAGAGAACCCTGCAGCACCACTCCACAAAAGTAAAAGGCATGGCTAGGAGAAAAAGCCCAGTCCCGTGTGCTCCTCTCCCCATATTATACATTGTTATAAGTGTGTGCATGTATATATGGATGCACAAACCCCAACACAGATACTTTCCAAGGGGAAATCCATGGGAAATATTTTTGCTGGTAACTGATTTGGGAGCGATTCACTCCTACAGTAATGAATGTGCAAAATTACGGTATAAGGTAAAATGTATTGTAACAGTTTATTATTTCATGCAGTTTACATTATGGCTACATTTTATCATTTGGTTCACAGGAAGCTGACTTTTCCTTTGGTAGGCATACACCTAAGGGGATTCTGGCTATATTACTTTCCCCTGTGACAGGTAGCAAATGTCTACAGTCAGCAGTTTTGTTCTTGGAATCGGTTTGCATTTCAGTGGGTTCCAGAGTATGCATTGTACAGTGATAAATAAATCCTAACCCAGCTATACCGATTAGAAATCAGTTAAGGCATATTACATTTTCTAATAGATTGTGGCAGTACAGGCTGATATTACACACAAAACCTGTTCAAATAATGTTATTGAGGTTGCAAAGTCAAGCACTCAGAAGTTAAGAAATGCCAGATTTATGGTGAAGAAAAACAAACATTATTATGTACAACTCTCCCTCCCCCCATCATCCGCAAGCTTTGAAACCTGAACCTTCAGCATTGACGCACAGACTGCTGTACTACTCCAGCTAAAAGGAGTAAGATGGCAGCAAGAGGAGGTTGGTTTTCCAGAAAGGGTGGGGATTAGGATTGCCAACTTTCTAAATTGCACGAAACCAAACACCCTTGCCCCACCCCTGCCTCGTCCCCTCCGTGAGGCCCCACCTTTACCCCGCCCCTTCTCCGAGGCTCCGCCCCACTCACTCCATCGCTTGCTCTCCCCCACCATCACTCACTCGCTCATTTTCACCGGGCTGAGGCCGTGGTTGGGGTGCGGGAGGAGGTGAGGGTGAGGGGTGCAGGCTCCGGGTGGTGCTTACCTTAGGCAGTTCCTGGGAAGTGGCCAGCATGCCCCTCCAGCTCCTAGGTGGAGGTGAGGCCAGGCAGCTCAGCACACTGCCCATCCACAGGCGCCGCCCCTGCAGCTCCCATTGGCTGCAGTTCCCTCCTCAGGTTGGAGGGATCCCAGCCTGGCCCCCTTTCCTCCCTCCCTCCCCCTCGCTATAGAGCTTAGGCAGCTCCCGGGTGTCTCCGGTGCCAGGTGTGCTCCTGCTGCTTGGGGAATGACATGAGCCCAGCCTGAGAATGTTTAGTGACTTTGGCAGTCTGCCAACATTTTTACCGAGGAACACGTGAGAGAAAGGAAACAGCAACTTTTAAAACTCGGTATCTGAGCTAAATCTTAATGGAATTTTGTCGGGACAAAGAAAAGGCAGTTCCATAGCCTGAGGTGATTCCTGCTGCCAGATATCAAAGGCTTGATGCAAATAATGGTGGTGTGAGAGCGTCTCAAAAAAAAAATGTTGCAAGAAACCTTAACAATGGAAAGTTGTTAGGCAACCAAAATCTAGGATCACTACAAGCTCTCCCTGTAGTGTGTAAATGTATGTGTAACAATCTTTCTAAAAATATTATGTGCTATGTTATTTATGTAGCAATAGTGCCCAAAATATGTAGTTAAAGTTGATCAGCACTTTCCATTATAAGACCCTGTTGTCAGTTGCTTATAACTGCTAGACTTAAACATCTCAACCTGAACTTTTCCATGCCAAGTGTTTGCCTGAATTTTTTTTGGAAAATTTCAGCTAAAATGGTTCATCTGTTTCCAGGAATAAGATTAGGGGAAAATACATTGTTTTGCCCAGGTTAAAAAAGTTCTTACAATGGTTTCACTGAGAAGCTCTAGTGCCCTCTTGCTTTGGAGCAGGGAATTGCAATTTGGCAAGGGAGTCACTTTGGTGTCACTTTTAGTCATCCCTGTGAAAATTCACCCAAATTTGACCAAGCTATGAGTCTGAAAAAATTCATTTCCTCTGTGCCCAATAGTTTGTTAGAGTTTGACAGCTAAATTCTCAAGAGATTCTGTCTGCATTGAGCATGTTCCAGTCCCTATTCTATTCTAGATAGGTCTCATACTGCGCTCATCACAGTAACATCTGTGTTGTGACAAACACCTGTGACATGTTTGTTCTGTCCTCCTCCCAGGGAGAGAAGTGTGTGCAGGGGAGTATTTTGTTAAGAGAGCATGTGTGTGCTAAAGCTGCGTGGGGACAGCGCTAGATTACACAGCGGAGTGTACAAACTGATAATGAACGGCCACTGGACATCTGTTACCTCGTATTATCATTAGCAATCTGAATGAGCTGCTGTGTGACTGGTTGGGTCAGTGTAGGGAAGATGAGAAGCCTTTGGGGAGACCAGGGGGACAGATCCTATTTCAGAAAAGAATTTTGAAAATACCTGCTGTTTGATGCAGTCAGGTAGACAGCTATTCTGATGGGTTAAATCCTCTCTCCATCCATCTTAGGGGTTTCAGCCCAAACTTCCCTTCATTTTGTTGGCAGAATTTTAACATTGTTTCTAAGAATCCCTGTCACACATTACAGTTTCTCAAAACAGTTTCTGATCCAAGCAGGTTTTGCAGCTGCTTTGCAGCAGTTATATCAATTATGCCGCGTCTTTGGACAGTATAGAAATGAGGTGTTCCATGGGAGTTACAAAAAGCAGATACTCTAAGATGTGACCCACTAGCTGTGATGCAGATCCCTATCCTTCTTGGCAGGTTAAAGGAGAGTCTCAGGTAACTGGGCTCTCCATGTCAAGAAGGAATGGAGAAGAACTTCGCTTGAGAGACATTAGTCACTGTTGTTACACAATGTCTGCAGGGCCACTTTGATGCCATGGTGGTGAGTGGGATCTAGAACCTGAATAGAGAGAATAGTCTGTAACTCCACCGGATCAGAAACGTACAGAATTTTAACATGGGGTTTGTACTTCCCCTTTGCTACTCAATGCTGACTGCAGCCTTTATCCATGATGGTTGTGGAATCTCCATCATTGGAGATTTTTAAGAGCAGGTTAGAAAAACACCTGTCAGGAACGGTCTAGGTAATGCTTAGTTCTGCCATGAGTGCAGGGGACTGGACTAGATGGCCTCTCGAGGTCCCTTCTAGTTCTATGATTCTATGTGTAATTTTTTTGACTGAATGTGTATGCTCACAACTCAGCAGTCCAACATGAATACATAGATTCAAAAATCTAACAGCCTCAGACTGACATCACTTCAGAACCAGTGGAGTGTTGATTCTTGACAGGCACAAGAGGATTAAAGTATTTTCCAAATGTCAAGTGATTCACAGAAGATAAGAAGATATTTAAATCAATACATACAATAGGGCTTCCTGGAGCCCCTACTGAAATGGCATCAGCTGGGTTACAGACCAAATCCTGTTGAGAGGTGAGAACCAGGGACTTTCATTCACATAGGGCAGAGGTGTGAGACAGCACAATTATTCGGGGAGACCACGGAGACGATATATGTGGTCCTGGGGATTTCACTAACAAAACCCACATATGTTCAGGTTAGGTCATTTTTTCCACCAAACAATTTAAACAGCAATCAAAAAAAATGCCTACAAAGGATTTCTTTCAAATTACTTTACTGCAGGAGTTAACTCGGGCTCTGACTCGGAGTTGCTTCTATCCCCCCTCCAGTCCACACACAAAACTCACTCACCTGAAACGAGTAATGCTTTCAGCTCAGGCTAGCTGGCCCTGCTTGGGCTATGGGTTAAAACCTGTGTGCTGCTTTCACTTAGGCTAGTAACATATATCCTCACGGCAAAAGGAGCATGTTAGTAACATGCTCCTTTTGCCGTGAGGATATAGGCAAAATCCTGAGTACTGTATTTATAGTCCCACACTTCCTCATGCCCCCACAAGGACAGACAAGTTCGCCCACAATTCAATGGGGGAGAATCAGACCGGCTCAGCTTACTGCAAAACAAAGAACCATGGAAGTTCATGGAAGCCCCCAGAAGTTGTAGCAATGCACATGGGAAAGCGCATCACCAGTGAGGATATAGTCAGGCATTGCTTTGTGGCTGCTCACACCTGGGGTAGGCTAACTGAAGGGCTCAGATCCAGGTGCCAGTCACCTGAGTTAACTTTGCATTGAAGACATACCTTATTGGATTATTGGAGAAGTATCTGAAACGAAGTGGTCCCCTTTCATTGATGCTTATGATTGACATATAAAAACTATGTGTTTCATTAATCCTGATCTAATGGCTAATGACAAGAAAGCAATGTCTATCTTGGCCTCTGATGCACAACTAAATAGTATGGAGTAACATGTACCAATTTTTAATATGTATACAGCTATGAATTGTTTCATATTCCACAAATGGGACCTGATGGTTTAAAAAAAAAGTGTTATAGGAACGGGACATTACATCCATTGTGAAATGCATTTAACAATTTGCTCTGAAATATTGACGAACAAGTGAAACAAACATTTGCAATGTTTGCATCAGACTTGTTAGTCTATTTTGTCTTGTGGTAGTTGTATAGACTCTGAAAGATGAAAAAGACTTTTAAAGAAAAGCTGAAGTAACAGGTATAACTTGCTTATGTTCTTTCCCTATTTCCTCTGATTTTCCGATTTTCTTATACATAAGACTGATCCCCTATGCTGAAGAGTTTACAAGCTATGCAGTCCCCCTTCTGAGCCCAAGGACAGGAAAATGCACAAATACTAGACATAAGGACTAGAAATGTGGAGAAGACACAGAGTTGCTATCCAAACCGATTTTAAATAAATAATTGGTATTCTGATTTTATATACAAAGAGGCCTGAAGCTTTGAAATTCAGATCTAGATCAGAATCTCACCAAAGTTCAGGAGGATTATTACCAGTGTTCTCATTTGCGGCCATCTCTAATAAAAACAGTGCCTGGTGATTTAACCTGTACCAAATTTGTATTGAACCTTATGAAAGAGTGTGAGCAGGTGATAGCAGTTTAGGGTCCAAGCACCACTGAAGTCAGTGTAAACACTTACTGGGTTTTGGATTAGGCCCTTGAAGGAAGAGAACAATCTAGCCAGAAAAGGTCAGCCAGCGGCCACTGACACTATTAAGTCACTCTCACTCTTTCCAGCTCTCGGGGAGAAACGTTATTGTACATCCTGCTCCAATGCGAAACCAAAACTATGAGTCAACATCCTTAGAAATCATAAAGGGCAAGTCTGTTACTTACCTTGTGGACCTACACAGGGAAGCAAGATAAAGAATTGTGTGAATCAAAGATAAAATTACATAAGTCTGCCATCTTCTGGTGCGCAGGACAAACACCCATTTCCAAATAAGCACAGACCAATGAAGGGAGGACAATTAACCTGATGTCAGCCTATCCCCACCAACAGAGTGTTAATACTTTAGTGTTATCCCGCCCTAGTCTGCCAACCAACCTTCCAAAATGAACTTCAGAATCTAAACTTCCATTTCTGAGCAAGCTGAGCAAGCCAGGAAAGAACTATCTCCAACCATACCCATCAGCTACCAGAAAGAAGAGGGGAAAGAGGCTGCATAGGTTATGCTGATCCAGAATGACCTCCTCTTCTCCATGACCCAGGGGCATAGATCCATACTCATTCTCTGCATACCACAATAGCATTTGATTCTACTGAACATGAAATATGACTGTCCCTCTGTAGAGACATAGTAGTGAAAAGGATCAAGCTGAAATAGCTCTTAATCTTCCTCTGAGAGGGTCATTATGAGCAACTATTCCTCCCCTTCAGACCAGTTTCAGGATTATTACCTTACTGAATGTTTCCATGAAGTCACTGGGGGAGACCATGTGTCAACACATACTCAAATGCCAGTAACACAAAGACAATACCTAACCCTACCTCTTCATGGAAAGGCATTATCTTCCAGCTCATTGCCTGGAAGACATGAAGCCCTGGAGAAAGAACAGCTGGCTGAAACTGAACCCAGACAACTCTGGTGGGAAGAAGAAAATGTTCTGAAGAGCATTCCTTACTATCCCCCTCCATCATGGTCATCTGCTCTCTGATTATTAAATCAGGCTGCAGCACCTGGATCCGCCTGGACTCCTCACTCAATAGGATGTTCAAGTAACCACAACATAACCGTGTAAAATGACCTGTTCTATCAACAGCTGGCCAGAAGACTGCCCCCCCATGCCATCAGACTCAGGCTTGACTATAACGATCCATGCATTTGTGACTTCCAGCTTTGATTACTCAAGAACATTATACCTAGGAATGAAGTTGCTCTCTCTGAAAAAGCTCCCAATGGTACAGGGAGCATCGTCCCACAGGACTTGGTCTATGCCTGCACTTATGGCAGTAGGTAGAGTACATACACTGCACGCCCCCCTAGCACATATAAATAGTGGTGTAGATGGTGAGGCACTGTTTAGGTGAGTACAGAACAGACATGCCAGAAACGTAGGGTCTGTACCATACACGGCTCTCCACATGCCCAAGCCATGCTGCTCCGCTGCTGTTTTTAGCAGTGTAGTGTCCCACTGCCTCCCCACTGCTGGAGCTTTCCCTGCTGCAGGGAAAGGATCTGGCGGCGGGGAAAGGCTCTGGCGGGGGAGGCAGCAGGAAAAGTCTCCGGCAGCCTTTCATTGCCATGTGTAGCTATTCATCAGTGTGGATGCAGCCTGCTTTTCACTGCAGCATGTACCTACGCGTACCCTGTCAACATAAACAAGGCCTAAAACCACATCACCATAGTGTTCAGTTCTCTGCACCTGGGCCCTCTTGAATGCCAAGTCACATCCAAAGCTTTGGACTTGATATTCAAAGCCTTTCATGGGACTGGTGCAAGCTACCTGTGAGAGATCACCTCTCCCTCTGAAGCCATGACACCCTGTGACAGCTATGCCCCTCAGGAGAAACAGCTGTGTAAATGACAAGCATGAGAGTCTCATGAGCACAGGAGACAGCTCTCATAACGGCTGATCTCAAGCTGTAGACTTCATTTCCCTACAAAATTAGAATGACAGCAAACCTCAGCACCTTCCCAATAAAGGGCAAAGCTCGCCTCTTTGATTTTACTGTCCACAATAGTTAACAGATTTTAAAAATGTATTAAAGCTAACGTTAAAAAAATTGTATAGTACAGAGGTTAAGAAAAGAGTGTCTGTACATCTGGGTACAGTGCTTGGATTATTTAAAAACAAACTTTGTAGTTGCAAAGTCATAAGATACATATAGTGCATAATCAGCAATAACCCAAATGTAGGTGAATAAATTTAAAAATACAGTTTAGATATTAGCATCCAAGTATTCGGGGACATCACTCATGAAAAGTTATACAGAGAGTTGGATGTGGAAAGCAAATATATCAATGAGTGAAGATTGTCCCTCAGTATTGAGAATTTAGGGTAGCTTGTTGTGACGCTCTGTTCCTCAGGGAAACACCTACACCCCCATGTTCATCTTTATAAAATGATTTTGTGATATCCAATGCAAAGTTTGTCATATTGGGTGTCTTCGGAAGGCTCATAATGCACTGAGCGTTGCTGTAATAGTGATGTTATAGTAATTGTTACAGTAATGTTATAGTACGGTTATAGGTTATAATTTCATGTATATAGTTATGAGGCTGAAAATGTATCCTCATGGCTTAAAGCAAGCCCATGCAAAAACTCTCCAAGAGCAGAGAGGCAGTTCACACCTTGTCAGGGCATGGATGGGACAGCCTCACAGGAACAAAGGACACTGACTTAGGCAGCAACAAAAGAATCTGTTAGACTCTCGAGGGAGTCACCCTTCCTTTGGTCAGTTTGGGACTGCGATGAGGTAATGCTCACCTGACTCTGAAGGGGGGTGGGGGGCAAAGCCAAGAGGAAAGAAAGGACATGATAAAAGGGAGAGACATTTTGCTATGCTCGCTCTCTTCCACCTACATCTACAGACACCACCACCACCACCAAGCGACTGAAACGCTGATCAAAGGGGAGAGCCTGACTGAAAAGTAACCAGCCAGCCTGTGGTGAGAAGCATGTAAGTTTTTAAGGACATTGAAAGTGTTAAGATCAGCTTAGAATGCGTTTTGCTTTCATTTCATCTGACCAAATCTGACTTGTTGTGCTTTGACTTATAATCACTTAAAATCTACCTATGCAGGGATACGCACTTCCTAGCACTGAAGCGGAGTCCCATCCAGTTGGCAGTCTGGCTGGTGATGTCAAGCATTTGTTGGAGACTCTCAGGGTTGTCTGCGTAGGCCAGGATATTCTACTACTAAAAGCAACAATACGATAATTGCCACACCCAACATGCAATCAACGGGAGAAAAGGAGAGAAACAGAGGTAGATTTTAACTTTAAAACAGGGCTTTGGAGCGGAGCAGCGGAGCTGCAGGTTTTTGCCTGGAGCTGGAGGGGAGCCGGAGCACAGCTCCAAAGCCCTGCTTTAAAACAGGTCAGGCACTCAAATACAACAGCAATAAGGCTGGTATAAACAGGGGAAAGGCAGAGAGCTGCTACTATGGGCTCACAGGGAAATCAGATATGATGGCAATTAAAGCTTTGTTTTAAAAACTATCTGTCATTTGATAGAGCTTATTTCATTGGCAATGCAGCAGGCAGAGTTGTGGGAAAGAGATCTTTACTGAGTTTGCACAGAGGCCAGTCTTACATGCTGAGCAGCCTATATTTATCCAGTAGCAACCTCACCACTAGCTTGCACTCCTGAGCTCCAGGTGTTGAACCAACGAAGGTGTGACAATCAGGGTCCAGACACCCCAGTGGGAGAACAGGGGGTCTGAACCCCGAAGAGTAGGCAACTGAATCAACTGTTTGTAAATAAGGTTATTGGGTTTAAAAATATGCTGAGTAAGGTATTTTATGAAAGCTTGTAACATTCTGAACTTACGGTCATTGTGAGATAGGTATACAGACTGAGTTATAAATCTATGTATTTATGTGTATAAAAACTGTGCTCATAACCTGTACTACAGTCTCAAATACACCTCACAACAGAGAGGGGCACCTCCTGGAACCTGACCCTCTTCCATTACATTACAGCAGCTCTGACTTCAGCTGGTGAGTGAAAAAAAGAGTTCCCCAGGAATATTCATTTGGTGTTGTTAATGAATTTGCCTTCACTGTCTTCATGCTCTGTTTGTGATCCCTTTCTACAAATAAGATTTGCTGGCACAAATGCTCATGAAAAGTGAATTTAAAATGTGAGCAGTGAAGAGGGAAAAATGGGTTTGTGCTCTCTTTTTGTCTCTACAATGTATACAAGCAGCCTGGAAGGTTTCTTATTAAAAAAAGAAAGGTAGTGATCATAGTAGAGGAAGGGAGTTCCTCTTGTTTTTAAGAGGAAAAAAAAGGATTTCAGACCCTAGAAGACTCTAAGCTGACTAGAAAACTACTGAAATTATGAGATCACAAGAGACTGAAATTGTGCAATTGAAAGAGGAAGAGATTTTTAGTTAGATTGTTTAAAACTATTCCTATCTGGGTGTTCTTGTTAGCACTTATATTTAACTACAATGAAAAATACACAGTTTGGACAAATATTGTCTTTGTTAAAGATTCAGCAACCTCATCCCTTCAGTAAAGATGCCAGGCTCACAATACACATGCTCTGAGTTTCTCCCAATGTCAAGACGTCTTCCTGCAAAACCTAGGAAGACTAGTCTTGACATTCTTAATTTTTAGGTAAGAAAGTAAAACTGTAAAAAAAAAATCAAAAACAAACCTGTTAGTCTCTTTATACAGTAGAAGCAAAATCTCTCTCTCATACCCATTACTGTGTATCTTGGCACCTCACAATCTTTAATGTATTTCTCTTCATAACACCCCTATGAAGTAGGGAAGTGCTAGTACCCTCCTTTTACAGGTGGGGAACTGAGGCACAGAAAGACCCAGTAAGTTATACAAGATAGTTAGTAGAGCAGGGGATTGAACCCAGTTCTCCCAAGTCCCAGGCTAACCATTAACCATCATTCCTCTCAACATTTCACTTATCTGTTTGAGGACAATATGTGAGAGAGAAAGAGGCAAAATTAATCAGCAAAATTATTCATTATGACTTGTTTGCTATATATAATCTATCACTTCATGCACCTAAATCCAATCCTTGAATTTCTGAGTTCTGAAACACCCTCTAATATTCCAGAGGCCTGGTCCACACTAACCCCCCACTTCGGACTAAGATACGCAAATTCAGCTACGTTAATAACGTAGCTGAATTCGAAGTACCTTAGTCCGAATTTACCGCGGGTCCAGACGCGGCAGGCAGGCTCCCCCGTCGATGCCGCGTACTCCTCTCGCCGAGCTGGAGTACCGGCGTCGACGGCGAGCACTTCCGGGATCGATTTATCGCGTCTAGACAAGACGCGATAAATTGATCCCAGAAGATCGATTGCCTGCCGCCGAACCAGGAAGTAAGTGTAGACGTTCCCTAAGAGTAACTATGGAGTAATACATAACTACAGCAGAGGGTAATCATTCAAGCACAAAGAGAATACAACTTTCAGACAGCAGATGGCAGCGTTAGACTAGAAATTGAGAAGGACAAGGTGGATGAGGTAATATCTTTTATTAGACCAACTTCTGTTGGTGAGAGATACAAGCTTTTGAACTTACATAAACCCAAAAGGTTGAAAGCGTGTCTCTCTCACCAACAGAAGTTGGGCCAATAAAAGATATCACCTCACCCACCTTGTCTCTGTAATATCCTGGGACAAACACCACTACAACAACACTGCATATACAAATTAAGAAGATTTTGGGCATCAGAACAACTGCACAGTGTATTTTCTTGGGTTAAAAACAAAAGTTATATGATCCCCCTTTACATGCATGGAGAAACTTTTTTTATGCTTGTGGAAAATCCATGACATCCAGTTATCCTAAAGTTAGTTAGTATTATTGGATTATCAGTTTTAAAAAAGTCAGTGTCCATTTTGTAAATATACAACACAGCACTGTGTGCGCTGCCAGGTGTGAGTATCAGGATCAGTCAGCCACCAGGCAGCCTGCCTCCAATCCACCTTAAAAGATCAAGTTAAACTAGATACCATGGTTAAACTTCACCCCAGGTGTGGTGGAGTTGCACCAGGCATGAATTTAACCCAGTGATCTAGAATTTTTCTTCAGATTTCACACAATCACACTACTACAGATGCAGCTCCAACCAAGCTAGCAACAGTAGGAGTGCTAATGCAGACAGGCTGCAGACGGGCTAGGTCTACACTTAAAATGCTACAGTGGCACAGCTGAAGCATAGATAATACACCTCCCTGAGAGGCAGTAGCTAGGTTGATGGAAGAATTCTTCCACTGACCTAGCGCTGTCCACTCTGGGAGTAGGTCGATTGAACTAATCTCTCAGGGGTGTGGATTTTTCACACCCCTGTGAGATGTAGCGATGCCAATGTAACTTTTCAGTGTAGATCAACCGTAATGCTGAGCAGGTGTAGGTGACGTTGTGGCTCAAATGCAAGTGGCCAGCCTGCACTAGCTCATTTCCCATCGCTGTCCCTGATGGGCTGCACCTGGCGGTGCAATGGTGGGAAATGTGAAGAACAATGCTAGCGCATTCACAGCCATCGTGTCACGTTTCACTCATTTTTCTGACTTCGCTTTTTAAAAGCGCGTTAAGAGCCAGAATCTTGGAGTTCTACAAGTTTCTAAATACAGGACATATGGCTGTTCCTGGATGTACATGGCTGGCAACTCTGACCTGGGCCCTCCTTCCACGTCATTATCTCATTGTATTATAGCCAACATACCATTAACTTCCCTGAAACTTCATTATCTCATTGTATTATAGCCAACATACCATTAACTTCCCTGAAACTTCACCAGTGCCTCACACAGCCTAAAAGAATAGGAGTTCCTAGAAAGGGCCCCATCCTGCGAGCAGCTAAGTGCTCTCAGTCCCACTGAAGTCAACAGGAGTGAGTGCTCAGCACCTCACATGAGTAAGGGCTGTGTAAGCAATACTAACTATGTGCCTTAGCAGGTGTATCTGGTTATAAAATCTAGTGTTTACACAGTGTCGTTATCATTTCAAAATGAATTTTATTACTTTGGCTACCACAAGAATAGAGAAGGCACCAGTCACCCACTGTTAAATAAAGCACTTGTCATGTGCATGTTGAAGGTGTGTCAGTAAGGGAATGGGCGTAGCCAGAGTTCACTTAGCTGGAGGCCATCAGGGAAGCCCATAGGTAGTCATTCGAGACTGCCATAATTCAGAAAGGAGATAAGGTGGGTGAGGTAATATCTTTTATTGGACCAACTTTTGTTGGTGAGAGAGACCAGCTCTAGAGCTTACACAGAGCTCTTCTTCAGGTCTGGGAAAGGTACGCCGAGCGTCACAGCTAACTACAAGGTGGAACAGATTGTTTAGCATAAATAATTAGCACATATTCTAAGGAACCATTCAAGGGAGAGTAGGACGGACACAGCTACAACTACTCTGCATATAATTTAGAAGGGCCACTCTAAGTTGTGCCAGGCAGGACTCCAGCAGGGCCCAGAATCTCAGAGATATGGAGGGTCTGACCCTAAATAGCACTGCATGGCTTTCAGTACAGGGGACATTCTGCGATTCAGGGGGCATTCTCTCACAGGCTCTGTGCTCATCAGCATTTAATGGCATTAGTTATCAGCCAGACCCTGCCCCCCCCCCTCCCCACTCTGTCAGTTTCACAGGCCAGGCCACGCTAGTGTACCTCAGGTACCATATGTACCAGCTGTGAGAATGGCAATAGGCTGTGAAATGGGAAATTAAAGATTTCTGGTTGCACACACGAGCCAGCACAAACAACAGGGGAGCACTGAAAGCTGAAACGGAAACATCGAAGTGAGGCAGAGACTCATTTTAATACCACAAAGCCATTTCTGAGGAGCCAAACTGAACCAAAGAGCAACAAACCAATGGGTGGGAAGGTAACAACGCTGTTGCAACTATGAAAAGCAGAAGGCATTCCCAAGGGTTACCTCAGCAAGGATGTCAAAATGGAACAACACAGAATTCTGCTGGCAAAACGTCTTGTTAATTACACTGGCGCTTTGCTTCCGGTCTCACTGAGGAATGGATAAAACTGGTGACAAAAGACACCTGCAACAAGACTTTTCCCAAGATTTTTCTGTATGATGGTGTGTCCTCTGAAACGCAGAATTAGTGAAATTTCAGGAGACTGAAAATGTTGGGGGTTGAGTTATGAGACAAATGCAAAGTGCTTATGAAATCATGACAGTTTCACCAGGAAGCATAGCGGGAATTTTCAAAGTTGAGGCCTGCAAAAATTTCAGTGAGGAGGAATGGTCTCTCCTCTTCCATCCCACAAAAGCCATGTGAACTACTGAATTAAAGACAGGGCAGAAACCAAGGAGGCCCCATGTTCTAGTCCCACTGATTGGCCTTAATACTTTACAAAGTTTATTTAATTATTATTGTCCCCATTTCATATCTGGCAAAACTGAGGATCAAAAGTGAACCAAGGTTAAGTCACTTGCCGAAGATCATACAGCAAATCAGTGTCAAGGAAAGATGACAATCCTGCTCTAAACAACTGTACCATAGTGCTACGAAAAGCAAGTAATTGAACCTCTGAGTCTTAATCTCACAATTGGTTAAAAAAAAAAAAGGTGCTTTTATTTTCCACAGGTAAAATTTGCTATATGCAGGATTTATGTTACCTACAGTTACATCCAGGCTGGTTAGTATTATTATCTCAAAAAGATGCTACAGATTTTAAAAATGATGCTCAGAACATGTAGGTAAATTTCTTGAGGTGCAATGGAAGCGGCTCTGCGGGTTAACTCTATTTTAAGGCAATATTTTACATGTAATAATAATACTATTTTCAGCTTCCTTCTTGAGATCTCACAGAACATTACAAAATATCATTGCTGCAAACATCTCTGCTGGCAAGACTCCCATCTACAAATGGAGGTATTAAAGCTGAACGTTACACAGGGAGCTTAGAGCAGACTTGGGAATAGAATTCAGGTCTCCTGACATCTTCTGCCCTGTTCTAATCACCTGATAGTACTTGCACTGAAGTGCAAAGATCTTTTCTTACACACTGGCTTTAAGACCACATCATGCAAGCTAAGAAACCCACTAAAGCACATTTAGGCTAAGATGCTCAAATATGGGGCATGAACTCAGTTCCTGGCAGGACAGGATGGGGGCCACACAGAACCCTTGGCCGGGGGATAAATTGGGGGACCTTGGCATGGGGGGAAGGAAAGAATGGGGGCACAGAGGAAAGAGAGGAATGGGGGTGCACACAGAGCCTCTGCCAGGGAGAAGACGGGTATGGGGGGATAGACAGAGCCCCTGGTTTGGGGGAGAAAGGGGGAAACTTGACATGGGGCAGAAGGAACGCAGGTGGTGGAGCGTGGTGAGAACGGGGGCACCCACAGAGCCCCTGCCATGAAGGGGAGAATGGGGGACCTTGGAATGGGAGGGCACACCCCTGGCAAAGGGAGGCTGGGGTAGTTGCAGGGAGGCCCTGAAATAGACAGAGTTTGGGAGGATGGCACACTGAGGTCTGGTGGGGTGGAATGGAGGGATGCCAGGAGCCCCTGGTGGGCGCAGTGAGCTTGGCCAACAGAAGCGATGACGTGGGTGACCCCCTAGTAATTTTCTGGTGTAGATGAGAAAGTTCCATCGAGTGAAATCCCCTCCTGCACTCTTGGGACTGTCTAAACACACACTGCTGGATTAACACCTGCGTGCTATCTCCCTGCACAGGTACCAATGTTTCAGTTTCAGAGATAGACGCCTTTATCAAGATCAGTGTTTCAAAATGATACTTTTGCGTGTGTGCAGAGAGCACAATTCTCATTAATATTTGAACTAGGTTAGATTATTTGGTGTGAACCTGTTCCCACATATTTACTTACATTGGGCTGTATGTGTTAGCTGGAAACGGCAGGCAACTGACGGGAAAACAGGTGTGCACTAACACATCAGACAAATGCAAATACCCAGTCATCTCATAAAACATGGTATAAGCTACACATACAAAAGTACTTAAGGTAAAAGGCAACACTTCAGGCACCAACGGGTTCCATGTGCTCCCATTCCAGTAATAGCTGGCATGTAAAGAAAGAGCCTTGAACAAAAGCATTCTCAGTTTACAAGACTAACGAAAACCAGGAGCGAGCAACAATAAATGAATGCAGAATGAAATACCTGAATGGAAAAGAGCTGTGGTGAAATTAGTATTATGCATTCATAGATTCTAATTGAAATCCATCCACATTAGTCACATAAATCAAACAAGGCAGGTCATTTATCTTTGAAAAGCAAAACTTCCTACAGCCTTATAAGAGCTCTCAGATTGGTCTGGATTTAACAGAGAGCAGAATTCTGGCCAATTTTTCCCCCAGACTCTCACCTTACACCATAATCTACAGTGCACAGTGTAAAGGATCACAGCTATATTATACAGAGTAACTCTTTCTCAATAGGGAAAGCTCATAACAACTGTCTCAGCTGACCTCTGATAAGTCCCAGAAGAATTGAGATACCCTTTAAATTAAAGACCAACGTCACAGCTTCAGGCCAGCTGTACCTGTGTTCCTTTGCAGGAACAAACTCTAGGCTTCCAGCTCCTGGCTCTCACCTCTTCTGGGTGGAGACTTGTGTCTCACTCCCTCCTGAGCAGGGTTTTAAGGCAGCACAGCTCTCTGAAATACAGTGCGATATCCCCAGCAAGCCATACTGCCTAAACAGGCCAGTGCCTGCGCTTTGCTTTCTCTCCAAGGGCTCTGAGCAGTGTATTGCCTGCAGTTATCAGTTACCACACAGCTCCTTCTAAGCAAGCACATTTATTTTTAAGGTAAAAGCATTACAGAGAAAACATGTAAAAACAATAAAAGTTCCTAAGCAAGTGCTAAAAGCTTACCGGATCTCACCCATTAATCTGATCGGGCCCTAGTAGGTCAAGTCCTTCCAACTCTTCTGCACGGATTGGGGCCCTCCTTAGATAGAAGGTCCTGTTGGTTTGCTGGATTAAAAAGAAGGCCCTGACTCTGTTTAAATTCAGGCTATTTATCCAAACGTCTTTTCTTTGTCTCTGCAGCATCTAGTTTGAACTAGTATATGCCAGCCTCCCCCAGAAGGGAGTACCTCTCTCTGCAGGGTTACAACCTGGCTGATCTGCCTTTATTACCCCCAACTGTTTTTAGCTCCAGGAGGACCTGTGGTAGTCCCTCCCCCTCCAGTCCCATGGAGCAGAACACAATCATACATAAACCATAAACCCCAAAGATACTGCCTGGGGTTTCAAGATCTGTCACGTCTCCCCTTTAGAGATGCTGGCTCACAAGAATACATAAACTTAATCTGATAAAGTCTTTCAAGGATATTGCAGGAAAATGCCATATCTGTGCTGGCCGCTGCTTCCCGCAGTTCCCATTGGCCGGGAATGGCGAACCACAGCCACTGGGAGCTGTGGGTGGCCTTGCCTGCGGACGGTCAATGTAAACAAGCTGTCTCACGGCCCAACAGCGGATTACCTTGACGGGCCGCATGTGGCCCACGGGCTGCAGGTTGCCCACCACTGCACTAACCCCCCTTTTTTGTCCTATGACTGACAAGGTGTTAACTGGCCTCTTCACCTTGATTGGTCCTTCACAATATGTATTAACTACTTATGTTAAATAAGCTGTTCCACCTTGTATTTAGCTTCGACACTCTGAATACCTTTCCCAGGCCTGAAGAAGAGCTCTGTGTAAGCTCAAAAGCTTAAGCTATGTCTATACTACTGTAACCCTTCTGCCCATCTAAGTTGGCAGCAACAAGGGCCGGGTTCTGTATCTAGGGGTTCCGTTTCAATAACACAATGCAAAACCGGCTCGAGCCCCCACCCAGTGACCTGGGACAATTACATACCACCCCCCTGGGTACCTCTAAGAGGCAATACTTCCCCTCTCGCAAGCACGGAGTCTGAGTGTAGCAGAAAATGTTTAATAACATGAGGTAAACGACATCAGCATAAAATTGGGAAAACACCACAAACAGGATTCATAACACAAACCATGAGCAAAACCCACCCCAGCAAATTGGGCTGTGTCCTTTCCCTTTGATTCTTGAATCCAGCAACCCAAAAATCACCCAGAGTCCCCAAAGTCCAACATCCCCAAAGTCTCTGGGGTCCAGCAACCACCCAAAGTCCCAAAAGTCCAACAACCCCCAAAGTCTCTGCCCCTGGTCAGTGCAGCCCCAGAGTAAAGGGGGGGGGGCACGCAGGGTGTTAAGGGGCACCTTACGTGATCCGAGGCTGGCCAGCCGTCTGTTTCTCCGTGGGGGTTCCGCCGCAGCCTTTACCACGAGCCAGTCCACTTTCCTGCCATCCCACGAACTGCTCCGCTCTACAAGCTGCTCCGCTCCACTCCGCTCTGCTCCGCTCACCGACCTGTGAGCCGTTCCAGCCGTCCCCGCAAACAGCTCCGCTCGCCGTTCCTTGGGCCACTCCAACCGGCCCCGCAAGGCTCCACGCCGCTCGCTGCTCCTCCAGTCGTCCCCACAAATTGCTCCGCCAGCTGCTGAGCAATATAGCTTCAGGCTCCCCCACTAGTTAACATAGCCTCAGTGATCTCAGCTCTTAATAACATCAGCTCTTTTGTGATTTCAGCTCTTAGCGATTTCAGCTCATAGTATAGTAGGGGAGCCCCAGTGCTGGTGCACCATTGGCCCAAAGTGAATTCAGCTCAGCAGCCTGTAACTAGACTCCTAAGGGAATCAAAGTTAGCTCTGACATTCCACAGTGGAGAGAGGAGGTGGTGCAATTGGTGTTTCGGACCCTCAGAGGGGGCCCATACCATCAGGTACAAATACCTGTCCCCATCCTCTCTCAATTCACTGGGTTTTGTAACCCATGCCCCTTGTCAAGCAAGTGCTACTTAGGTAATGGTGAAGGACTCACTCAGTCCTTCTGTCATACAACAGTTCCACTGGCCTTGATTCACAGAATCAGGGTAACAAAACTTTATTCTTCCTGCCCCAATAATAGAGAAACTGGGGATCCCACACCAGCCAAAGTAACCACTTTCAGTTGCTGTGTTTCCTGCCAGGCAAGTGGGTGTGCCTATGCAAACAAGATCAGCCCCTGGAGTTCTTTTCCACACTCGCCATAATTCACCACCAGATGTCAGGGTAGAGCTCATCCTGACTCTGCTTACACTACAATGATAATTCGACCTATGTTAGGTCGACTTACAGTCACGCCATTAATTATTGGGGTGGCTGGTGTCCACACTACCCTCCTTCTGTTGGTCGTGCGTATCCTCACCAGGAGCGCTTCCACCCACTCAAGAGGGGCAGTGTGGGGGACTGAGAGCCAGGGCTCTCAGCTCTATGCAGCTCCCAACCGGAAGTCCAGCTTCCCCCGCAGGGCTTCTCGCCTTTCCCCTCCCAGCTGGGAGCAGGGGGGCAGCCGCTGGGGGCTTCTCGCCTCCGGTGGAGGGATCCATACCCAGAGTCCAGTCAGCTCCATCAACCTAAGCTACCACCTTTTGGAGAGATGGATTACCTATGCCAATGGGAGAATCCCTCCACCAGCATAGGTGGTGTCTTCACTGAAGCGCTCCAGTGGCACCGGGTGCAATTGTGCCACTGTAGCAGTTTATGTGTAGACATACCCTCAGGTCACATTTCAAAGTTTATCTTTGCAATCATAAGGTCAAGAGGCTTAAATTTAAGGCTTAGATTCCAGAACACAATTAGGCAATCTTGAAATATCCAGAGTTATGAAGCAATTTGTGCCATTACACATGGGGTCCTGCTCATAATTAAACGTAGTTGCTCTTGTCTGAGTCTCAGGGTCTTCATTTGAGGAGTCCATGGCCATCCAAGACAAACTTCAATTATCATAATAAAACTTGGTATTTCTAAAACACCCTCTCATACGAGGCTCTTAGAGACCTTCCAAACAATTAAGTAAGCTTCACAACACTCCTGTGAGGTTGGCCAGCATTAGCATTCCCATGTTACAGATGGAGAAACCATAGCACAGAGAGGGAAAGTGACTTGCCCAAAATCACAGAGGAAATCAACGGCAGATTCTTCTGGACTATGTCAAACTGTCTCATATAATAACACAAACTGGACACGCTTTGATCTAGAGAGAGTAAGATAAAATGTTTCCATCTGTACTAAGTAGTAGCTGCCCTTCATTTTTAATTTGGGGACATTTTGTTTCCGTGGAAACTTTTGTCAAACTGGATAGAATTTTGCCAAAATATTCAGTTTAACGGAAACAGGATTTTCCAACGAAAAACTGTTTTGACAAAAAAATGCTGGTCAGCTCGACTGCTAAGTGCAAACATACTTTCTCTACCAGGAGGTTGACAAACTACCCTTGGGTGGGATTATTCCAGTTCTGACAAACCCTTTCAGCTTGCCCCGATACCAACGATAAAGCACTCAGGAGCCATTTGGATTTCTGGTCTCACCCCAATAGCTAAGGTTCTATACAGATGGTGTATCATGTCCTGGGGCTAACTGGTCTTAGAATGTCCCACTGGAAAGGGTGGGATGTTGCACTGTAATGTTACAATTTCTCAGCTGTAATAAGAGCATGTATTCTGTTACTGTCATTTTATTCATTAGTTTTATGCATTATGATAGATGCAGGTGGTGCCCTGAGGTTCTCGCATTTGCTGTTTGTTTGGAAGCCACCGGTCAGCTTTGTTTCGTAGTCTCCTAGGCAGGAAACAGAACCTGTTGCTGTAGTACTGAGGTACCCGCCCCCCCTAAGCAACTCAGAATTATGTAACACAGCACAGAAGTAGGTGCAGGTAACCAGGCTCTCCACTGCTTAAATACTGCAGAGCCATACACAAGGAACTGAGGAGGTGAAACACAATATGCCCCCCCCCCACACACACACACACAGAGTAAGGACAAATAAGCATAGTCCTGCCTCCCAGGCTGATCTCCCCTGCAACACTGTCCTGAGCGTTTTCAAACTACGTAAGAGCTACAAATAGGGGGGGGAAACCCAAACCTCACAGGGGGAGTTTGCTAGCGACTGCATGGTCAACAGTTACAAAGCTGTTTAGACAGACAACACTCAGCTGGTTCTGTTTCAGTCCAGTTTTGGGAGCCTGTGGGCAGCATCACTGGGTAATACCTAAGTTCTCCCCAAGCCCATGCTGTCACCATACTCTCCTATTAGTTTCTGAACTCTTCAAGACAATGCTTAGGCCATTCGGGGGAACAAACCTTCACCTGTCTTATCACAGCTAGTTAAGTTCATCTTCCCTATAATAATAGTACCTGAGGTCACCACCTTGTCAGCCCAGCCGCAATCACAATCCATTCCCCGAACCTCCTTCCTCTTCTGTACATCCCTGGGAGATATGTGGCCAAAGCTACTCAATGGGTCTCACAGGATCTTGAGGCTTTGCAGTGGGCAGATGCTGTGACGGGAAGAGTTGTGAAAGGAAAATAAAAGGCCCAACTATAGCATCTCAGGTCACAATAGGACCAAATTCTCAGTTTTAATTCATAGGGTATTGGGCCCATGCTGTTACACTGAGGGTTCTTGACACTGCTGAGAAAAGGTGCCTTGTTTTTACACCACCGGAGTGGTTCAGGGAGCCTCAGGCCCACGGATTTTCAGGCCAATGGAGTCCACTGTGATCATCTAGTCCAGTGGTCACCAACTGGTCAATCCTAGAAGCTCTCCCAGTTGATCGCGATCTCCGGAGGGAGCGCAGTGTGGCTGCCACTAAGGCAGTTGCCCTGCCTACCCTGGCCCCACACCGCTCCCGGAAGCGGCCACTGCAGCCCCGCAGCCCCAGGGGCCGGGGTCTCCCTCCGTGCCCTGCTCCTGCTCGCAAGCACCGTCCCCACAGCTCCCATTGGCCAGGAGAGCTGCGGGAGCGGTGCTTGCAGAGAGGGGCAGTGCGCGGAGCCATGTGTCCCCTGCCCGCTCCACTCCAGGGGCCGCAGGGGCGTGCTGGCCCCTTCCGGGAGCAGTGTGGGGACGGGGTAGGCAGGGAGTCTGCCTTAGCCTTGCTGTCCCTGCCGCCGACCGGGAGCCACCAGAGGTAAGGGCTGCCTGCACCCCCATCCTGAACCTCAACCCCAACCCTCTGCCCAAGCCCCGTGAAAGTGAGTGAGGGTGGGGGAGAGTGAGCGACGGAGAGAGGAGGGGATGGAGTGAGTGGGATGGGGCTTTGGGGAAGAGGCAGGGCCTCGGGGAAGGGGCGGAGTAGATCCTGAGTTGCCCTTAGATCCAAAAAGTGATCTTGGGCATAAAAAAGTTGGAGACCACTGATCTAGTCTGACCCCCCTGCCTAGTACAGGCCATAGGAATCCACTCAGTGGTTCCTGCAGTGTTTGTAAAGCACCCTGAGACCCTGGGAGCCACATGAGTTCCCAGGAGTAACCGGAGAAAGGGTTTAAAACACAGACATGGCTGCTGGTGGTGGGAAAATCCTCAGCAGCCGCAGCACAGAGAGGCTGGCTTCTGTAACGATCGCTACCAAGAGGGAAGATAATCGTGAGCCCCAGAGAGAGCCCTAACAGGTTGGAGAAAGCTGGTTGTTTGTGACTGTGGCACAGAAGGCTCACTCAGCATCAATTTTGGAAAGCAAGGGATCGGTCTCATGGTTTGTTGGCTTATCTAGTGCCCTGCACAAGCCTCAAGGTGCTTTATGAAGTGTATGCAGGCAGGTCTTGCTTCACTTCACCCATCACCAAGCAACAGCCACTTCTAACGTGGGATGCAGCGTCCATTCTCATGGAGCATACACTACCACAGGTACTGAAAAATACCTTGGGCTACTGACACGCAGCGTAGGCCCAAAGCTGGAGTCCGGCCAGGGCACTGGCACCAACAATACTCTGACTTGAGCCGAAAGGCCCCATCTTTCACAATCCCAAATGAGTAAGGCCTGTTTTAAATCTACTTCAGAAATGTTTACCGGGAGCTTGGGAACCGTATTACCGTAGCTGGGGTATTGGTTTAATAGTACCTCAAGAGGATTGCATTCAGAGAGAACAGTATTAACTACTGAAACTCCAACTCCTCTTCTTGAACACCTGGGCTTTTCCTGCAAGATCTTCTAGCTAAGCACTGACTCAGCCTGAAGATGCCTAGCTAATGAGATTTAATAAATCCACAGCCCAAGGCAGAATATCTGCAGAGCATTATTAAATCATAGAAATCAGAGACGGGAAAGATGTATTAGGTCATCTCCCTGCCAATGAAGGATTAGTTCAGAGGCAGGAGGCTTAGAAATAACCTCAAATATAGTTCAGCTGCAATGGGGCAGCAGGCATCATAAGGCATCCAGAGGCCAGCTAATATTTAGCAGAAGGAAGTTCAATTATGTTGGTCACAGATACTGTGGAATGGTTTGATAGAGATTATAGCTGTGGGACATCTACTGTGGATATTGTGGTTGTGTGAATGATCCTGCACTAGCCTATAAGTGAGTGGTAGAGGGATGTGATTTTAAGGTGGCCGATTAGTACAGCTAGTCTCAATCTGACCAGGAGGTGTCTCTGAGTGAACAGGTCCATCCTGGGGAACGCTCAAGAGACAAAAGGATCACAGTGACTAGAGCAGGGGTCGGCAACGTTTGGCACACGGCTCGCCAGGGTAAGCACCCTAGTGGGCCGGGCCAGTTTATTTACCTGCTGACGCGGCAGGTTCGGCCGATCGCGGCCCCCACTGGCCACAGTTCGCCGTCCCGGGCCAATGGGGGCGGCGGGAAGCCGCGGCCAGCACATCCCTCGCCCGCGCCCGCTAGGGTGCTTACCCTGGCGAGCCGCGTGCCAAACGTTGCCGACCCCTGGACTAGAGAATCTAAGGATGGGTGTATAGAGCTGGAGAACAGCAGGTAGGTAACTCACATGGGGTCAATTTTTTTAATTGTCTAATTTTGTAATGAACATATGCACACAGAGACAATGTGGCCGTACACCTCACCTTTGTGCATGCAAAATGGGTACCCAGGTATTTGTGTGCTATTTAAGCTTGTAACTCCTTGGCGCAAGGACCCTCTCTTATTTTTGTTTGTAAAGCAAAGTGTCATTTAAAGGGAACATGTGTTTATTAATAATATGGATACATGCTGTAAATAGCTTTTGATGGGGAACCCTTTACATCAGCGTAAATAAAACCATCCCTATTCTGGGAATGAATTCCACCACTAACCAGGTTATTTTCATAGATTGAGCCTGCATTTCACCCTGACTCATTTCACACCGCCTGCTCATCCAGATTGCAAGAGAGCCTCTCGTGGTTAGAGCGGGAGGCTGGGAGCGATCTGGCTCGTAACTCACAAAACCTTTACGGATGGTTGCAGTATCAGAATATAAACAGAGCAGATCCGCTGCCCCTCTCTGTAGCTACCTCGCAGGGATGTTGCGAGGCTGAATTATTTGTTGGTGACGCTCTTTGAGATCCTACAATGAGAACCCCTAACTGTTACAGGTAGGCATGGCAGATGCATCAGCACCCTAGACAGACAGCTGAGCAGAGGGGCTAATTCCTATTAAGAAGGCTGGCTCAGCCCCTGTCAGTCGGGGCTTGAGCAAGTCAAAGCCGCATTATTTGTACAGGCAGAGCAGGGCGTTGGGGCAGCCTGGCTGCAGCCATGCAGAAAATCCCTCTCCCTTGGGTGGTCAGCGCCCCTGGACGGACAGCTGGGGCTGTTGGACAGCGGAGCCCCCCTACCTGTGAGCCGGGCTGTAAAACAGCGTCTCCCTCCCCCCCATTTCGGCAGCGAGGACGAGAGTAAACAGCCCTCTGGAAAGTCAGGTGCATTCACGCAGGGGCTTTTCCCCACGGCACGGATTTTCCCAGTCCCGGCGCTGCCCTGGCTCCAGCACTGGCTCCGTGCCCACCCCTGACTCACGGCTCGCTCCCCTCCCGCTCCAGGGATTCCCCAGCCCCCGGGCTCAATCGGCTATAAAGCGCCTGGCAGAGACACCAGGCTCCGCACGCCGGGGGCTGCTGCCTGCCAGGGGAGGGTAGGAGAGGGGGTCACTGAGCCCCCTCCACCCTCGGTACCATCAAATCTAATCCACTGCCCGCGGGCCAGCTGCAAACCCGCTCCTGCAGCTGACAAGGTTTAATCGGCTGCACAGAGATGATCACCCAGGGTCTCGGCCCCAGAGACTGGAGCTGGTAGGAAAATGGGGGCTACACAGGCTCCCACCCAAAGAGATGCATCCCTCTACCCCCCCCCCCCCCCCAACACAGACCAGGTTCTCTGCACCCCGCCACTAGCCCGGGGACCCGCCAGCCACACTGGGTGGGGGCTGCTTTCCCCTCCCCTACTCCCCAGGCACTGATCTCCGCCCTGCCGCAGAAAAATCCCCTCCCTGACCTCTCCTTCCTCGCAGCTGTTTGTGTTGGGGCGTGTGACACTCCTCAGTGGCTCAGCTTCTGCCTCCCCCTGCTGGCCTCCCGCGGCTGTTACCAATTCCCGGAATATTCTCAATTTCATTCACAACGCTCCTTTTGCAAGAAACCGAAACTCCAGACTACCGGGGAGCGAGAGCCCGGCCAAGGAAGAAGGGAGCGAGAAAGAAGTTTCGTTGGCTGTATCTTGCCCCGCCTTTAACCCAACCATGAACTCACAGCCCGTGACCGCTGCGAGTTTTAGTAACTCGCCAGAGTTTTTAGAAACAAGCAAAGAAAGAGGAACGAATAACTGGCCCCTTGTGGGGCAGCCAAATTCAAGACCCGTAGAGCTAAAGCCCGGCACTGAGACTAGGTTAGTAGCAGCAGGTCCCGGGGCTGGCAAGCTGCAAAGCTGGCAAAGCAGCTTGGAGAAAGAGGCTTTATCTAGGCTAATCTACAGAGGTCTGATATTGGAGTGCTAGGTAGAGTCTGACTTTAAAGCACTATATTTATAGCGGCATGGGCTTGTCTACACTTAAAACACTACAGCAGGATAGCAGCACACTGTACAGAACATAAGAATGGCCCTCCGGCTCAGACCAAAGGTCCATCTAGCCCAGTATCCCGTCTTCCGACAGTGGCCAGTGCCAGGTGCCCCAGAGGGAATGAACAGAACAGGTAATCATCCAGTGATCCATCCCCTGTTGCTCATTCCCAGCTTCTGGCAAACAGAGGCTAGGGACACCATCCCTGCCCATCCTGGCTAATAGCCATTGATGGACCTAGCCTCCATGAATTTATCTAGTTCTTTTTTGAACCCTGTTATGGTCTTGGCCTTCACAACATCCTCTGGCAAGGAGTTCCACCGGTTGACTGTGCGTTCCTTTTAGTTGTTTTTAAACCTGCTGCCCATTCATTTCATTTGGTGACCCCTAGTTCTTGTGTTATGAGAAGTAGTAAACAACACTTCCTTATCTACTTTCTCTATACCAGTTATGATTTTATAGCCCTCAATCATATCTCCCCTTAGCTGTCTCTTTTCCAAGCTGAAAAGTCCAAGTCTTATTAATCTCTCCTCATACAGAAGCTGTTCCATACCCCGAATCATTTTTGTTGCCCTTTTCTGAACCTTTTCCAATTCCAATATATCTTTTTTGAGATGGGGCGACCACATCTGCACACAGATGTGGGCATACCATGGATTTATATAGAGGCAACATAATATTTTCTGTCCTATTGTCTATCCCTTTCTTAATTATTCCCAGCATTCTGTTCGCCTTTTTGACTGCCGCTGCACATTGAGTGGATGTTTTCAGAGAACTATCCACAATGACTCCAAGATCTCTTTCTTGAATGGTAACAGCTAATTTAGACCCCATCATTTTATATGTATAGTTGGGATTATGTTTTCCAATGTGCATTACTTTGCATTTATCAACATTGAAATTTCATCTGCCATTTTGTTGCCCAGTCACCCAGTTTTGAGAGATCCTTTTGTAGCTCTTCACAGTCTGCCTGGGTCTTAACTAATTTTGTATCATCTGCAAATTTCTCCACCACACTGTTTACCCCTTTTTCCAGATCATTTATGAATATGTTGAATAGGACTGGTCCCAGAACAGACCCCTGGGGGACAGCACTATTTACCTCTCTCCATTCTGAAAACTGACCATTTATACCTACCCTTTGTTTCCTATCTTTTAACCAGTTACCAATCCATGAGAGCATCTTTCCTCTTATCCCGTGGCAGCTTACTTTGCGTAAGAGCCTTTGGTGAGGGACCCTGTCAAAAGCTTTCTGAAAATCTAAGTACACTGTATCCACTGGATCCCCTTGGTCCACGTGCTGTAGCACTTCAGGCCATGTCTACATTACAAAATTATTTCGAGCTAATTTACGTCCGCAGTTGGCCACCACAGTTATTAAATCGTGTGTGAGTGTACATGCTTGGCTGCTTGTATCAGCGGTGCGCGTCCTCACCAGCAGCGCTTGTACCAATTGCATTGTCAGTGTGGGGCATTGTGGGACGGCTCCTGAAAGCCACCAACAGTCAACGTAAGCAATGTAGTGTCTGCACTGACACTGCATCGCCTAATTACATCAACCGTGACACTACGTTGCTCGGGGAGGTGGTGTCACTAAATTGGCGTAGAAAAGCACTTAGGTCAGCGGGAGCCAAGTTTAAGTGAAGATACTTCCACAGCTAGGTTGACGCAAGGCAGATTATGCTGACCTAACCCTGTAATGTAGACCAGGCCTCAGGTACACATCTCCTATGCCAATAGGGAGGGTTCTCCCGGCAGCCTAAGTAATCCATCTCCTCAAGAGGATTTAGGTCAGTTTAACTACACTGCTCAGGGCTGCGGATTTTCTAGCGCCGACCAGGCCTTAGCTTATGTCGCTTTGGAAGTGGTTTACACTAAACCTGGAAAAAGCCACTCTTATTTCAGAATGAGGCCTGGCCTACGCTAGAAAATTCTTCCGTTGACCTAGCTACCATCTTTGGGAGAGGGGGTGGATTACCCACACCGACCAGAGAACCCCTCCCATTGGCATAGGGAGCATCTACACTTACACGCTACAGTGATGCAACTGCGCTCCTATGGCGTTTCAAGTATAGACATGCCCTAAGGCCTGGTCTTCACTAGGATGTTAGGTCAGTGTAACTACGTCGCTCAGGGGTGTGAAAAATCCACATCCCTGAGCGATAGTTAAACCGACCAACACCCCCACTGTAGACAGTGCTAGGTTGACAGGAGAAGTCTCCCATTGACCTAGCTGCTGCCTCTCAGGGAGGTGAATTATCTACACCGACAGGAGATCCCATTGTATCAGCATAGGTAGCATCTTGACTGCAGGGCTACAGCGGCTCAGCTGTGCAGTTGCAGTGTTTTAAGTGTAGATAAGCCCTAGGTGGGGAGTTATACTAGTATAACTATGGCACTTTAACTATACCTGTATCATTTTACTGGTATAACTGATAACACTTTTCTTGCTGACAAGCTCTAATGCTGGCTAGCAATTCAAAGCAGATTGGTTTCACACCATTTGCTTTGGATATGATATGATTTTCTCCCACCTTCTCTACTAAACTTGGTTTTCTTTAAGCTATATGGGTGATTTCATGTGGATGTCTATTCTTGGAGGAAAGAAAACATTTCTGACTTTGCAGGGGTTGTGGGGGGCGCAAAAGGATGGGGGAGAGGAACAGTATCTGAGCTGGGAAACTGGGTAAAATGGCAAAGGGCAAAACATTACCCATCCCCAAGGGATAGCTGGGGCAGCAGGGCATGTGGACAAAGCCCGATGACCACTAGGAGTGACCAAAAGTGACACGAGCGCTTTTATCAGCTTCTAGTGATACCGCAGCACTCAGGCTCGCTGTGCTTTGCAGAGCACACAAAGACAGCTGGGCCAAAGCTGGACTCTCAAATCCACCCCCCCCTTTGTGGGGATTAAGGGATTCACAATCTACGCCACCAACTTGAACCAGCCAAGAGGGTTTTGGTTTACGTGATACCAAAAAGCAGAAGGTGCCTATTTTCTGGGTTGACACAGCCAACTTCTTGCAAGAACAGCTGATTTCACAAGTTTCCCACCATTTGGGGTGGAAATTTCATGAGAGCTGCTTGCAAAATTTTGATACCCTAGTCATGGTTCGGCTTCGAATCCAGATCCCAAGCTCCAGCCTAACATTAATCTGGATCCAAATCCAAACACCACCTCCTGGAGTAAAAGACAGTGGGCAAATTTACTCCTGGGGAATTTAGCCTGGTGTTGCTGCCCTGAAGAATTTACTATCTGAGGCCCCTTCTAAATTGTGCTGGTAGCCACATTCATCGAGCTGGTTTACACTAACTTGGCTGAACTCTAGTGAGACTGCCCAGTGTGAACAGGGCTAAATTTGTCAGCCAAACCACATTTAAGCCATTTCAGCTTGAACGTCTTGAATACCATGTTTTAAATGGTTTCAGTGAGTAGTATGAGTCCCATTACAAGATGGGGCATTGGCAACCCCATGCCATTCAAAGGAAGTTTCCATTCACAGGGAAGATGAATGACAGAGACCAGAAATTGCTGACTCAACAGTGAGCAGATTCCTTCAGCGAAGTGCCATATCATCCATCAATATGCTAAATGACAACTTCTCCATTCAATCCAAATAAGTCAGCAATTTTGAGATGGAAAAAAGTTGGGTAATCAACACCACCCCATGACAAATTCAGAACGAAGTTATAGTCACTCAAACAGCACACGCCTCCAATATTAAACTGATAAAATTTTTATCAGAGAATATTATAGAGCACAAGTTATTGAATACACATTATAAATATGCCAATTATATCAGTTCATGTTTGTCAAAAACAAGGTTATAACCATGAATTGCAAACGAAGAGAGAGAAAAGTTGTATGAGCTGACAATTGCCCACAGTAGAAAATACAGACAAAAGGATTAGTGGTTAAGCATATAACAGGAAAAAAAAAAGTAGACTAGTTAGTTAAATCAGTTCAAAGATCCTTCAGTCTTGTTGCTTCTCAGTTAGTGGTCTGGATCATGTTATCCTCATATTGGTCGTGTCCAGTAACATGTTCAATATAGATGTCCCTCGATCAATGGATGGGATCGGAAACCATCAACTGCCTCATCAGCTTGGGGTAGTGTCTGGGCACAATACAGTCCCGGAACACAGTCTCATTCTTGGGGTCCCAGGCGCCCAGTGCTCTGATGATCAGCATGTGAACGGCAGTAGAGTATCCCCCTTCTCACAAGGTATCAGTCAGGCTTGAGCTTAGCCACAGGACTCAGGAGAAGTGAAGCTGCCTCTCTGCCATGGCACAGTAGCACTTGCCTGAGATTGTAGTGCAGGGCAGGGGGAAGCCAACAACTACTCTCAGAATGTGCACCAGAGGACTTTTTTAAAAATGCTTACGATATTTGTTTGAGTATAAAGCTTAGACCAGGTTACGGGCAGGGGAGACTTTTGGGGATGGGATTGTTTAGGGGTAGTAAATGAAAGTATGGTGGGGTCACCATCCTTTAAGACATTTTTCATGATGGAGCCCCTACACTAGAATTCACCTCCCTCTCTTGGTCTGACACAATCCAGAAATGTGGTGATCTTCAGCGTGTTCCGCAAGCCTCCTTTGTTTTCCCATCCTTTTTCAGCAAGGGGACCAAATGTGATTGAAGCGAAGGGAAGGAGAGAAGTTTATTTTGGTGGGTTGGAAGGGCTTTTGGACCTAATAAGTTTGTCTATTTGTTTATGATGACTGCCCAGCCCCTGGAGACAGCAGAGAGCCTAAGGGCACGTCTTCACTACCCGCCGGATCGGCGGGTAGCAATCGATCTATTGGGGATCGACTTATCGCGTCTAGTGAAGACGCGATAAAATCGATCCCTGATCGCTCTGCCGTCAACTCCGGAAATCCACCGCGGCAAGAGGCGGAAGCAGAGTCGACGGCGGAGCGGCAGCGGTCGACTCGCCGCCATCCTCAGAGCCAGGTAAGTCGACCTAAAATACGCAACTTCAGCTACGCTATTCACGTAGCTGAAGTTGCGTATCTTAGGTCGACCC